>NC_046158.1:71670733-71682471 GCF_011064425.1 Rattus rattus
TAAGTGAGATGGATTATGGAAGGGGAGAGGAGAGGAAAGAGTATAGAGAGGGAAAACTTGACACTAAAGACATTTGAAAATGCCATATGGAAACCTATACAGTAGAATACATACATCATTCACATACATATACATATAACAACATGCATATGTATATACATATGTACATATATACATACATACATACATATATACATACTTACATTTTTAAAAGCTTAAGGAGAATCATGCTATAAAGAGATGTCACTGCCTCTCACAGACAACATCAGTTATCAAATAAAAAACCAATTGCTGTGTATGGGTAACCTCTTTTTGAGTTGCTGGTTAGTAAGGTCCTATCAGCCCCACCCCTAACATTACAAGTCATTGTTATTGTTATTAGTTATACTCCAGTCTAGATGGTAAAACTCTATTGCTGAAGACACCATATACTTGTGCCATGAATGTGGACAATTTGCCCTGACATGGAAGCTTCATCACTGCAGGATAGCTTTTACAGTGCTGAAAATTGCTATGTACAACTGGGGGTGGCAGGCATAGAGTAATAATAACAGTCTTACTCAGCTGTGACCCCTGAAAACTACAATAACATCTAGCCTTGCAAGATTTGTCCATTGGTACAATAGTGGCATAGGTGAAACTTCTGCTTGGACTTAAGACCCTCTCCATAACATGGAGCTCATTCCTGGTATCATTACAATGGCCACGGTGAGTGACTATTTTTCATCTTCCATAACTAGCATTTATTTGTTCATTCATTCAGTTGGTGAATATTAATGGAACATCAATAAAGTGCCAAGAAACGAACACTGCTTCCTACTTTCTTATTTCCCTCTTTAACGTCCCCAGACTGATTTGGGGTTCTGAAGAAGTTCACTTTCTCCAGACTTGCCAAACTGCCTCAGCACCACTGTGGCACTAGACTATCTCCCTTACTCCTTCTAGATATCCTCACTCTTTTTCTAATGCCATAAAGATTAGAAAATGGAAATGTCAAAAAGGCCACTGTCAAACAAGGTAGAGTGTGGCCTGAGGTACCCCTAACCGTCCATCACTATCGTCCCTCTTTTGCCTAAATTTTCTATTCCTTTTCCTAAGTCACTTCCTCCCCACGACTCTCCTGATGGCAATTTCACCTCTATTTCTGAAAGAGTAAATGAAGGGGTTCAAGAGAGGTGTGACAACTGTATACAACAGGAACAACCTTGTTCACAGGGAGGGCGACACAGGGTCTCATGTAGGCAAAAAGCAGGATGTGAAAAACAGAACCACCCCATTGGGGAGAGTGGGTTGTTGGAGTCCATCATTATTATCGTGTGAGGTCAATGTGTGTTTTGGGCTTTAGTAGTTTTCTTTTACAAATGCGAATGCACTAGTACTGGGAGCATAGATGTTCAAACGGGACTTCATCTTGGTTGATTTTTTTTGATGTGTATGAAGTGCTGTCGATTACTTGTGGCTTTTATTGTAAATTAAAGAGGCTATTCCAGCTTGGTTTTTGGACTATATGCTTGGAAAACATTTTTCCACACTTTACTCTGAGATAGTGTCTGTCTTTGTCCCCGAGGTGTGTTTCTTGTATGTAGCAAAATTCTGAATCCTATTTACATTTCAAGTCAGTTAACCTATGTCATTTCATTAGAAAATTGAGCCCACTGATGTTGGAAGTAGTAGTAGTAGTAGTAGTAGTAGTAGTAGTAGTAGTTGGTGTGTGTGTGTGTGTGTGTGTGTGTGTGTGTGTGTGTGTGTGTGTGTGTTTTGTGATTCTCTTCTTTTGGGTTTGTTGTAAGCTGATTAATTTCTTGTATTTTCTTGGGTGTAGTTATACTACTTGTGTTGGAGTTTTCCTTCTAGGCTTTTTTTTTTGTAATATGCTTTCATTTTGAACAAAAACAAAAAAAAAATCATGTACTAAATTAAAAACCCAAAATCAACAGCACGGATAACAGAGTTTTCAAATGTCTTCAGGAAATATTTTCCTTCTAGTTTACATGTGTTTTCCTGCATTTCTTTCAGTAAGTTATTTTTGAAGTCATCCTCTTGGAGACAGGGTGGGAAAGAGCAATGGGATGGCAGTTCAGGAGGAAGCTAATGACTGGACTGAAAAAATATTAAAGCTAAATATGTTTTAAAAGGGCATCATGAATTTTACAGGTGAATAGATGGAAATAGAAAATATCATCATAAGTAAGGTAACTCTGACCCAAAAGACATGCATGATATCTATTCACTATCTATTCATGGTGGATATTAGTCAAAAAGTACAGAATACCCATGATGCAACCCACAGACTCTAAGAAGTTTAACAAGAAGAAAGGTCCAAGGGATGATGCCTCAATCCCACTTCGAAGGGGAAACAAAATAATCATGAGAAGCAGGGGGAGGGAAGAATCTGTGTGGGAGAGGAGACGGGGAAAGAAAAGAAGGTCCAGGTATGAGGGGAGACAGCAAAGAAGCCCAGAGGTTCAGGAGAATTAATGTAAATATGCAGCTGTGGGGGTGAGAAACCTTTGGAAATCTCAGAGAAGTGGAATGTGAGAGGCGCCCAAGAATCAATATGGATAAACTTAGCCAAAATGCCTAACAGTGGGGAGATAGAACCTGTACTGTATGGTTTTATCTGTCAACTTGACACAAGATGACTCTCCTTTCACAGAGAAAGGAGCCTCAGTTGAGGAAATGCCTCCATGATACCCGCCTGTAAGGCATTTTTTTCAACCAGTGATCAAGGGAGAGAAACCAGCCCATTGTGGGTGGTGTCACCCCTGGACTTCTATGTAACACTCCTGGGTTCTATAAAGGAGCAAGCTGGCAAGAAAGGGGAAGCAAGCCAGTAAGTAACATCCCTCCGTGGCCTCTGAGTCAGCCCCTGCTTCCTGCCCTGTGTGAGTTCCTGTCTTGACATTGATGAACAGGAATGTGAATATGTAAGTTGAATAAACCCTTTCCTCCCCAACTTTCTTCTTGGACATGATGTTCGTGTAGGAATAGAAACCCTAACTAAGACATAACCAGAAGAAAGATAGACAAGGCCCCCAGTGGAAAGATGGAGTAACTAATCTACTTTCAAAATTTTTGATGCACAATAGTTTCAGACTAAAAGAAATACAGGGCCAAAAAGGGAGCAGAGATTGAAGAAAAGGCTGTCCAGTGTCAGGTCAAACTTGAGATTTATCCCACATCTGGGCACCAAACCCTGATGCTCTTACTGGTGTCCTATTGTACTTGTAGATAGGAAGCTAACTTTGCTGTCCTCTGAGAAACTCTACCATCAGCTGAATGAGACAGATGCAGATACTTACAGCCAACCATTGGATTGAGGTTGGAAACCCCTATGGAAGAGTTAGGGAAAGGATTGAAGGAGATGAAGGGGATTGCAACCCCATAGGAAGAACAACAGTATCAACTAACCCAGACCCCTCAGAACTTGCAGAGTCTAAACCACCAATCAAAGAGTTATTGAACTGGACTAGTATATGTGCTGGTCCATGGCCCCCAGCACATATGTAGCAGAGGACTGCCTTTTATGTCCTCATTTGGACAGGATATACCTAATCCTGTAGAGATTTGATGCCTCAGGGAAGGGGGATGCTAGGAGGAGATGAGGTGAGGATAGGTAGGTGGGTAAAGGGGGTGGGCTGGGGGAGAACTCTCTGAGAGACAAAGGGGAGGGCAATTAGTATCAACAATTGTTGGAAGGAGACTGGGCAGGGACAGTATTTGGAATGTAAATAAATGAAATATATTGATATTAGTCTCAGGCTGTAATTTGACTGTGTAGTGATATAAATCCATAGAAATTACCAGACTCTTCTAAAAATGGAAGGAAGATATACATATTACAGTACAGAGGAAATTTAGAGATTATTTTGGAGATAAGAAATATGAGACAGGTTCAGCTACATAACCAAGGTCACTATTTCATACTTGGACTATTGTTTGCATTCTTTAAAATGTCTGCCCTGAATATCCTATTTATAATGACTTAACTGATGACATATATATATGTATATATATGTATATATTTCCATGTATATTCTGGATGGGAATGAAATCAATGCTCTTCAATGAATGGTAAAATTTCTCAACTCTAATTATTCTGCAATTGGTAAAACTTAGCAGGCTCCTGAGCTTGTACATAACAAAATCAAAGTATAAAATATTACAGCATAATTGAGTATACTTTTATTTACCTTATCACACAGTCCATAGCATCTGTGAAAGTGATGCCTTAAAGTACTCTTGGTGGATGCAGGTATAGCACCTTATGAATCTAATATCCTGCGATTCTGGTAAAGAATCTCCCCCAATCCATTCACAGAAGTGATGAGTACGTGTGGAGATGAGAGGGAACTCCCAGATGAAATTCCTCAGAAGTGCCATCCATATTTTTTTCAGACCATATCTCTCATCGGGTTATGGGGCTTATAAGTTCCCCTAGGCTGAGTGGCCAGCAAATATGACATAAACATTTGTCTCTGCCTCCACAGCACTATACTTAAAAATAAGCATCTCATCTTGTTTGTAGCATGGTTGCTGTCGATTAAATTTGGGTCTGCTCTTGCATGGCAAGCATTTAACCAACTGACCATCTTCACAGCTCTGGTTTTATTTGGCTTAGGTTGATTTGGAATAGGTTGGCTTTAGTTTAAAATGATTAATACATAACATATCTTTATCAGATAATCATCTTAAAAAGCTAAAAGCTAAATGAATTTTGGGGTAAAACAACTATAAAGGAACCAATATCTTCTAAGGAGAAATGAAAAAATGTTTGAGAGAATTCCATAATCAGATCAACAAACAAGTTAAAAAACATTGACAAAAATGATAACATGATGGGGTCTACATAATTTTAATTCTAAATTCTTAAAACTTAAATAGTCAAAATAAGACTCTTAAAGCTAAATGCACATTCGTTTCAGACAGTGAACTACCTGGAATTTTCTAGAAATTGAACTTAATAAAAGTTTAAATAGAGATAAACACAGAAGCTTAAATTAAACTGACCCAATAAACAACTTCCTTGAAAATCTTTCAGATCATTCAAATGATCCCAGCACCTACTTTTTGACGTCCTGTGTGACATTTCCTAAGAACCTCATGTACTGGGAAGTTTTAAAAATGACATTGACACAGCTGCCCTGGTCCACTGTTCCCTCTCTCCTAGTTTTTCTCCAAAGATATGTCTCAGGAAGGTTAGATAAATCAGACATATGAGCTTCTTCCTCCACTTTCTTTTACTCAATAATATAAGCTGTTGTTTTGGAAAAATGTTCTTGGGTGTCTCATCCTATTGAGGGAAATTCTGGGACAAGAATCTCGTAGTGGATGGCATGGGACTTGGATGAAAACTAGGTATTACACATTCTATTTAAGAGTATGTCATTCACCCACTCCTCCTCTGGTGCTGACCCAAATCTGGTTCCATTCTGGAGGCAGACCAGAAAGAGAGAAGAGAAGCATTTCTGGAGAAAGAAAGAAAAGAAAGAAAGAAAGAAAGAAAGAAAGAAAGGAGGGAGGGAGGGAGGGAGGGAAGGAGGGAGGGAGGGAGGGAGGGAGGAGGAGGAAAACCCAGAGAAAGAAAAATTTAAATAACAGTAAAACTGACAGCAATGTCTGTGATCCCGGTTGCAGTGGGCCACTTGTCGGTGATATAGTGCCTACTAAAGAGCTGTCTCTAGACCTTAATCGTCCTAACTGAGAAAGCTTATTTCTAGAGTCAGATAAGCTTGTTGCCAGGAGAAAATCACCTTTGTAAGATTTGTGTTGGGGACTTAGCACTTAGCCACCAAGAGTTAGGCTAAAACTTAGGTGTTTGGCGTACCATAGGGAATCTTCACTCCCTTCTATACCTATTATCTTGAGGTTTTATCTTCTCATTGTGTCCTGGATTTCCAGGATGTTTTGGGTTAGGAGGTTTTTGCATTTTACACTTTCTTTGACAGTTGTGTCAATGTTTTCTACGGTATCTTCTTCCCCTGAGATTCTCTCTTCTATCTCTTGTATTCTGTTAGTGATGCTTGCGTCTATGACTTCTGATCTCTTTCCTAGGTTTTCTATCTCCAGGGTTGTCTCCCTTTGTGATTTCTTTATTGTTTCTATTTCCATTTTTAGATCCTGGATGGTTTTGTTCTATTCCTTGTGTTTTCTTGTATTTCCTCTTTAAGGGCTTCTACTTGTTTACCTGTGTTGTCCTATATTTCTTTAAGGGAGTTATTTATGTCCTTCTTGAAGTCCTCTAACATCATCATGATTTTAAATCCAAATCTTGCTTTTCTGGGGTGTTGAGTGATCCCAGTGAGTCTCTCCTTGTACAGTCAGTGGAGTGAAAGTGGGGTCCCAACTGTGGGCTTTAAGAGTGAGAGCACTCCTGGCAGACCAGCTCTCTGCAGGCAGGTTTTGGATCTGAAGGACTGTAGGACAGCCTTAGCTCTGGGTGCAGATGGAGACCAAAAGTGTCCTCATCTAGACCGCCCTCTAGTTCCCAAACCCCATGTGCTCCTGGCAGCTCTCTCTTCAGATAGTTTAGTGGAGAGAAAGTTGGGTTCCACCTGTGGGCTGTGGGCTTAAGAGGAAGAGTGCTCCTGGCAAACCAGCTCTCTGCAGGCAGGTTTTTAGGTCCAAGGGCAGTGGAGGTGCCCCAGCTCTGGGAGCAGATGGAAACCAGAAGAGTCCTGTCCTATGCCTCCCTGTGTTGTGCAGTCCCAGGTTGGGAGGGGGGTCTCTCCTGGGACTGGAGAGAAGTGAAAGTATTATAGGAGAGGTGAGCAGTTGAGGGACAGTCAGTAAAGCTATCAATTTATTTTTTATGTATTCAGTTTGCATTCACTGACTGTTCCTCAACTGCTAACCTCTCCCATAATACTTTCACTTCTCCCTGTCCCCTTCTCTTCTGAGCAGATATTTCCCCTTCCCTGGCACATCAGGTCAATGTGGGTAGGCATATTATCTCCCTCTGAGACCAGACAAGGCTACCCAGGTAGAACATATCCTCTGGACAAGCAACAGCTTTTGGGAGAGCCCCAACTCCAGTTCACACCCCACATGAAAACCAAGCTGCACAACTGCTACATATGTGCAAGGAGGCCTAGGTCTAGCCTGTCTATGTTCTTTGGTTGGTGGTTCAGTCTCTGAGAGCCCCTAGGTACAGGTTTGTTGATACTGTTGGTCTTCCTGTGGAATTCCTATCCCTTTTCAGGCCTGAAATCCTTCCTCCTATTCTTTCATAAGTCTTAAAGCTCTGTCCACTGTTTGACCGTGGGTGCCTGTATCTGTCTGAGTCAGCTGCTGGGTAGAGCCTCTCAGAAGACAGCCATGCTACACTCCTGTGTGCAAGAATAACAGAGTTTCATTAATAGTGTCAGGTATTAGCGCTTGCCTATGGGATAAGGCTTGTTATTATTTGACCATTCACTCAGTCTCCTCTCCATCCCCCGTATCTGCATTTTTGTAGACAGGATAAATTTTGGGTAAAAAATTTTGTGGGTTGATTGTTGTCCCTATTGCTCCACTGGGGTTCCTGCCTGGCTACAGGAGGTGGCCTCTTCAGGTTCCATATCTCCAATGCTGTGAATCACAGCTAAGGTTATCCTCACTAATTCGTGAGTGCCTACTTTTTCCCAGGTCTTTGATAGGTCCTGGAGATGCCTCTACCTCCCCACTGTCAGTTTCAGATTTCCATTCATTCTCATGGCCATCTGGCCATCTCTCCTATCCCTCCCTATGCCTGATCTTGAACCCCCATTCAACTCCCACAAAGTTCCCTCCCTTCTTCTGTTTTTTATGACTCTTTTATTCCCCCTTCTAAGTAAGATTCAAGCATCTTTTTGTGTGCCTTCTTTTTTGTTTAGCTTCTTTGGGTCTGTAGAGTATATCATGAAGACCCTGAATTTTATGATTAATATCCACATATAAGTTAATATCTACACATTGCTTTTCCAGGGTGTTGGGGTATCCAGGACTTGCTGTGGTGGGAAAACTGTGTTCTGATGATGCCAAGTAGCCTTGGTTTCTGTTGCTTAGGTTCTTGTGCTTGCTTCTTGCCATATGGTAATCTCTGATATTAGTTGGTCTTGCAGTCTCTGACTGGAGCTTGACCCTCCATGAGCCTATGAGCCTGTGCTCTTAGGAATGTCAGTAGTCCTGGGAAAGCAGTTCTCTTCAGGCAGGATTTGGATGCCAAGAGCTGTGGCACAGGGTTAGCTACAGGTTGCAGATGGAAACAGGAAGGATCCTGTCCCTGTCTGCTCCATGGATCCTGTCCCCTGTGGGGTCCTGCTTTGGCCAGTTATTGGAGAAAAAGTTGTGGTCTCACCTGTGAACTTAGGAGCGACAGCACTTCTGGGAGACCAGCTCTCTCCAGGCGAGATTGCTTCTCTTATCCCAAAGCATTATTCAACTCAAATCTCTAAATTTCTTATTGGTGTGGCTTATATCTAGCAGTTTGAAAGATTAAGTGTCTTCTCCTAAAGGAAAGAGCTTACTTTATTCACAACCTGCCTATATATGAGCTGATTTAGAGCCTTCATCCCAATAAATTAAGATGAATGTTGGAAATCAAGGTGTGTACTATTAAATGTTTCCATATGTGAACCTAATGTTTCTAAAAACAAAGAGGATGATTTAATTAACCCTGTTCATTCACATTTAGGTTTCAGTTTATTTACCAATTAATTTGGTCCATTTTACTTACTTAACAAAAACAACAACTAAACAACAGATAAAGCTGGTGAATTAATGCAGAAAGTAGAGGAGTGTTTTACACACTAGTATTTAATGAACACATTTTTCCTTGCTGTAACAACTGTCTTCTGCCCTAGGTCTCTATGATGATGAGAGAACGCATGCATTCTGCTAGGAAACTAAGCCTTAACTGAACTAATAAGATGACTCAACAGGTAAACACACTTGCTATCATCCTATAGCCCCAAGTTGTGTATGCAGTGTGATGGTTTAAAGAAGTATGGAACCCATAGCCTCAAGCATTTGAATACATGGCAGAGAGGGAGTGGCACTATTAGGAGAGGGGTTCTTATTAAAGGAAATGTGTCATTGTGTGAATGGCTTTGAGATCTCATATAGCTCTGACTGAGCCTCTCAAGAGACAGCTATATCAGGCTCCAGTCAACATGTACTTTCTGGCTTCAGCAATATCATATAGTTTTAGTGCCTGTACATATAGGGGCTGTAAACCCAGGTGGGGCAGGTTCTGAATGGCCATTCCTTCAGTCTCTGCTCCAAACTTTGTCTCCACATCCTCTCCTATGAATATTTTTGTTCCCCCTTTTAAGAAGGACTGAAACATTCCACTGTAGTCAATCTTCTTGAGCTTCCTGTGGTCTGTGGATTTTATCTTGGGTGATTCGAGCTTTTGGGTTAATGTCCACTTATCAGTGAGTGCATACCATGTGTGTTTTTTTCTAATTGGGTTACCTCATGCAGGGTGATATTTTCTAGTTCCATCCAGTTGCCTATGAATTTCATGAAGTCATTGTTTTGATAACTGAATAGTACTCCATTGTGTAGATATACTACATTTTCTGTATCCATTCCTCTATTGAAGGGCATCTGGTTTCTTACCAGCTTCTGGCTATTATAAATAATGCTCCTGTGAACATAGTTGAGCATGTATCCTTGTTATATGTTGGAGTGCTTTATGGGTATAGGACCAGAACTGGTATAGCTGGGTCCTTAGCTAGTACAATATCCAATTTTCTAAGGAACGTCCAGACAGATTTTCAGAGTCGTTGTACCAGCTTGCAATCCCACCAACAATGGAATAGTGTTCCTCTTTCTCCACATCCTCTTCAGTATCTGTTGTTACCTGAGTTTTTTATTTTAGCCATTCTGACTGGTGTAAAGTGGAATCTCAGGGTTGTTTTGATTTGCATTTCCTTGATGACTAACGATGTTGAACATTTCTTTAGGTGCTTCTCACCAATTGGATATTCTGTAAGAGGGAATTCTTTGTTTAGCTCTGAACCCATTTTTAATAGGGTTATTTGGCTCTCTGGAGTCTAACTTCATGAACTCCTTGTACATTTTGGGTATTAACCCTCTCTCAGATGTAGGGTTGGTAAAGATCTTTTCCCAATCTGTTGGTTGCTGTTTTATCCTAATGACAGTGTCCTTTGCCTTACAGAAGCTTTGCAGTTTCATGAGGTCCAATTTGTCAATTCTTGACCTTTAGAGCATAAATGAAGAGAAACTTAAAGCAATTCCACTAAAATCAGAGACAGGACAAGGCTGCCCACTCTATTCCTATCTATTCAGTATAGTACTTGAAGTTCTTGTCATAGCAATAAAATGAATAAAGGAGATCAAAGAGATACAAATTGGAAAGGAAGAAGTCAAAGTATGAGTATTTGAGAATATATGATAGTACATATAAGTGATTTCTAAAATTCTATCACAGAACTCGTACAGCTACTAAACACCTTCAGCAAAGTGGCTGGATTTAAAATTGACTCATAGAAATCAGTAACCCTTCTTTATACAAATGATAAACAGACTGAGAAAGAAATTAGGAAAATAGTACCCTTTAAGAAAAGAACACCAGACACCTGCGGATCCCGGCCTGCAGCAGCTCTCTGCTCCCAGACCCCAGGGGAGAAAGACCTCACCGCCTGGTCAGGTGGGCACTCCTGAGGTTGCAGAAGCGGAAGAGACCACCAACACTGCCACCTGCCCCATCCCATCCTGGCCCCAGAGGAAACTGTACAGGAGCCTCTGGGCTCCCGTGGGGAGGGCCCAGGAGGCGGCAGGGACCCCTACCCTGAAGGCCGCCCAGAACCTGAAGGAAACAGACCGGTTAAACATGTCTCTGCACCCAAATCCCGTGGGAGGGAGAGCTAAACCTACAGAGAAGCAGACACACTTGCGAAACCAAAAAAGACTGCTCTCTGCACACATTACTGATTCCAGAGGAAAACACCAAAACCCATCTGGAACCCTGGTGCCGCGGAGACTCCCCGGAAGGGGTGGCGCAGATCTCTCCTGGTTGCTGCCACCATGTGGAGGCCCGTGGGCAGCACCCGCAAGCCAACTTGGCCTCAGGACCACCGGTGAGCAACATCTGCCAGTGTGACCTGCCTGGGACTCAAGACACAGGCCCCCAGGAACAGCTGAAGACCTATAGGGGGAAAAACTACACACACGAAAGCAGAACACTCTGTCCCCATAACTGGCTGAAAGAAAACAGTAAAACAGGTCTACAGCACTCCTGACACGCAGGCTTATAGGACAGTCTAGCCACTGTCAGAAATAGCAGAACAAAATAACACTAGAGAAAATCTGATGGCGAGAGGCAAGCGCAGGAACCCAAGCAACAGAAACCAAGACTACATGACATCATCGGAGCCCAATTCTCCCACCAAAACAAACATGGAATAGCCAAACACACCAGAAAAGCAAGATCTAGTTTCAAAATCATATTTGACCATGATGCTGGAGAACTTCAAGAAAGACATGATGAACTCCCTTAGAGAACAAGTAGAAGCCTACAGAGAGGAATCGCAAAAATGCCTGAAAGAATTCTAGGAAAACATAAATAAACAAGTAGAAGCCCATAGAGAGGAGACACAAAAATCCCTGAAAGAATTCCAGGAAAACATAAATAAACAAGTAGAAGCCCATAGAGAGGAGACACAAAAATCCCTGAAAGAATTCCAGGAAAACACAATCAAACAGTTGAAGGAATTAAAAATGGAAATAGAAGCAATCAAGAAAGAACACAT
>NC_046158.1:71682571-71803611 GCF_011064425.1 Rattus rattus
GCACTCATTGATTCGTGGCTGTGGCCCAAATGCTTGAATTACCCTAGATGCCTAGAACAAATGAAACTCAAGGCGGATGATCCAAAATGTGAATGCTTCCTCCTTCTTTAAAGGGAATAAATACCCTTGGCAGGGAAAGAGAGGCAAAAGATTAAAACAGAGACTGCGGGACACCCATTCAGAGCCTGCCCCACATGTAGCCCATATATATACAGCCACCCAATTAGACAAGATGGATTAAGCAAAGAAGTGCAGAAGTGTAGATCGCTCCTGAGAGACACAGCCAGAATACACCAAATACTGAGGCGAATGCCAGCAGCAAACCACTGAACTGAGAATAGGACCCCCGTTGAAGGAATCAGAGAAAGAACTGGAAGAGCTTGAAGGGGCTCGAGACCCCATATGTACAACAATGCCAAGCAACCAGAGCTTCCAGGGACTAAGCCACTACCTAAAGACTATACATGGACTGACTCTGGACTCTGACTTCATAGGTAGCAATGAATATCCTAGTAAGAGCACCAGTGGAAGGGGAAGCCCTGGGTCCTGCTAAGACTGAACCCCCAGTGAACTAGATTGTTGAGGGGAGGGCGACAATGGGGGGAGGATGGGGAGGGGAACACCCATAAAGAAGGGGAGGGGGGGGATTAGGGGGATGTTTGCCCGGAAACAGGGAAAGGGAATAACACTCGAAATGTAAAAAGAAATACTCAAGTTAATAAAAAAAAAAAAAAAGAAAAGAACACTCTTTATAACAGGCACAAAAATTTTAAATATCTTGGTGTAACTCTAGTGAAGTAAGCGAAAGATCTGTATGACAACAACTTCAGGTTCCTGAAGAAAGAAATGGAAGAGGAACTCAGAAAATGGAGTGAACTTCCATTCTCATGGATCAGCAGGATTAACATATTGAAAATGGTCATCTTACCCAGAGCAATCTGTAGATTCAATACAATCCCACCAAAATTCCAACACAGTTTGTTATATGTCTTGAAAGTTCAATTCTCAACTTCATATGGAAAATCCAAAGACCAGTATAGCCAAAACTATCCTAAACAATAACAGAATCACGATCCCTGACCTCAAGCTGCATTACAGAGCAATACAGATTAAAAACTGACAAGTTAATCAATGGAATAGAAAAAAAGACATAGAAATACATCCACACACCTATGGACACTTGATTTTTGACATAGAAAGCAATACCACATGATGGAAAAAAAGAAAGCATCTTCAACAAATGGTGCTGGTCTAACTGCATATGGACATGTAGAAGAATGCAAACAAATCCATATATATCACCCTACACAAAACTCAAGTCCAAGTGGATCAAACCCTCAACATAAAATTGGATACACTAAATATCACAGAAGCTAAAGTGGGAAATACCCTTGAATGCATTGGTAGAGGAGACAATTTCCTGATCAGAACACAAATGGCTCAGGCTCTATCACTAACAATTGATACATGAGGCCTATTCAAACTGAATAGCTTCTGTAAAACAAAGAACACTGTCAATACAAAATTATAGCCTGGAGATTAGGGAAGGAACTCTGCCAACCCTACACCTGACAGAGAGCTAATATCCAAAATGATAAAGAACTCAAGAAATTTGAAATCAACAACCCAAATAACTCAATTTTAAAAATGGAGTACAGAGCTAAGCAGAGAATTCTCAAATCAGGAATCTCGAATGGCTTAGAAGCATTTTAAGAAAATTTCAAAGTCCTTAGTCATCAGCAACATGCAAATCACACAATCAAAACAATTCCGAGATTCCATCTTTCATCCATCAAAATGGCTAAGATCAAAATTTAAGGGATAGCACATGCTAGCAAGGATATGGAGCAAGGGGAACAGTCTTCCATTGCTGGTGGGAGTGCAAACTTGTAAAACCACTTCAGAAACAATTTAGCAGTTTCTCAGAAAAATGAGAATAGTTCTACCTCAAGACCCAGCTATACTACTTCTTGGCATATACCCAAAAGATGTTCCATCCACAAAGACACTTCCTCAACTATGGTCATAGTTTAATTTGTAATTGCCAGAAACTTGAAATAACCTAGATGTCCCTCAATTGAAGAATAAACAAGGAAATGTTGTCCATCTACATAATGCAGTGCTATATAGCTATTAAAAGCAAAGCCATCATGAATTTTGCAGGCCAATGTATGGCCTTTAAGAATATGATCCTGAGATCCTGAGTGAAGTAACCAAGTCCCAAAAGGACATCCATGTTGTGTACTCACTTATATGTGGGTATTAAACATAAAATACAGGATTTTCAAGATGTACTCCACTGACCCAAAGAAGCTGAACAAAAAAGGAATACACGTGTGAGGAGGCTTAAATTTCACTTAGAAGGGGAAATAAATTAGTCAAGAGGCAAATGAAGGGAGGGAACTTGATGGGAGATGAAAGGGGATGACATTTGAAATGTAAATAAAAAACCAATAAAAACCTTGTGGAAGTGTTAAAAAAAGAAAAAAGAAAGATGATCTTACATACAATTCTCTACATCATACTATGCTATACATAGCCCCATAGAGACATGTTAACTTAAGCAGCTACAGAGACACAGCTGAGTCTTGCTAATGAATAATCCTCTTTCTGGATGAACAATTTAAAAAGAAACGTCAGCTTTAGGCATTTTGTTGAAGGATTGTACAAAGGAACCTCAGACCTCCCACATGTTATTTCCTGGAGAATCCTAGACATGTTTTCCAAAGCCAAATATAACCAAAAGCGGAATTTTATTATAATCTTCCAAGGAACATGCATCCTTAATGGTGGTCATGTAATTTAATTATCTGCAAATCATAAAAGAAACAATTATGTGTGTTCATTGCCCTCTCTTTGGAAATCCCTATAGAGGTACTTAAGACTCTTCTGGTTGAAAAGCTTTGAATAGCAGGGTATAAAATATTATCCAAGATTTACATGGTACCTATTATCTTCTAATGGTCTAATATGGAGTTTCAGTGATGTGGTCTTACATACACATACTATGGTGATAACCATGAGTTAGTTCAACAAATTGTGTTTTATTTAACATTTATAAAACAAATAATAAGTTTTTCTCATATAATGTGTCATTATAGTTTCCCTGCCCTCTATTCCTTCCAGTTCCTCGATACATACCCTCCCATACAGATCTACCCTTCTTCAGGAATAATAATAAATAAAACAAAAACTAAAGGACAAAACAAGCAAATAGAAGGAAATGGGTCCATGAAAAGATAAAAAATATATATATGGATGGAGAGACCCACTCAATTCAAACTCAAGAATCCCATGAAAACACTAAACTGAAAGCCATCAAATAAATGGAAAAAAACCTGTAGCATAAAGGAGAGAAGAAATATATATGATTTAATATGTGACAAAAGTTTTAAAGAAGAAAAATAATTGCTGACATAGCATTATGTGAGAAGAAAACTCCAAAGATTTCATTGAGTTCATTTTTTGTTATCAATACACAGCCAGTCAAGGAAGGGAAGAGAGAGAGGGTTTTTAGAGGGGAAACTGGGGAAGGGAATGACATTTGAAATGTAAATAAATAAAATAACCAATAAAAATTATTTTCAAAAGGGAACTTTAAAGGGGAAAAATGTCTTCAATCTAACTTAATCTTCATAATTTTAAACAGTAAATGTCAATAATGTTACAGAATATCCTTCAGTTCTACTTTCTCTTCAACTACCACATAATAATACTTAGGTTATATATCTTGTTAAAAAAAAGCACAGTAGTAGTGTTGTGTGTCTCTGGAGCACATCATATGAGGAGATGTACCTGATCATTTTATTTCATTGCTAGTGGTGTTCACTGTGGACAATGGTGTAAGAGTGTTTAAGAAGATGCATGTTTCCTTTTGTAATTAACAAGTATCTGTCAAGACACACTAAGAGGACATTAACTCATTTATTTTTCAGCCAAAATAAATGAATAAGTATTTTTTAACTTAAGTATTTGATTTTTCAAGAGTATATTAAAAAGACAAATTATACTAAATAACCCTACAATGAAAAATATTTCTGCCGCATGTCATAGTAAATTACCATAGAAATTGTATCTAAACCAAAATAAGTATAGTCTGACATTCTGCTGCAAATATTTACTACAGAATTATGGATAGTGGTAAGAATGCAAACAATCTAAAATAGGTAAATATACAACAATATTTTAGTAACAGGACCTAATTTACAATATTTTGGAAAATATTTATCAGCTACAGTAATGCTAAATGTTCCGTGCACTCAGTGCCCATCAGTTTAGACTCAGCACCATTCCAATCCCAATAGCCAATATCCAGACTCTATTTCTCATCTGCTTTCATAGTCCTGAACCATAGATTCTTCATGGCTTTCTTCACTTCTGCATTTCTCAGGGAATAGATAAGAGGATTGAGAAGGGGGGTTATCACCGTGTAGAACACAGCTATCATCTTGTCTACAGGCAGGGTATCAGAAGGCCTCAAATAGATGAAGACACATGGACCAAAGAACAATATAACCACAGTGACATGGGATCCACAGGTGGACAGAGCTTTGCGCCGTCCCTCAGCACTCTGAGTTCTCAGATGGAACAAGATGACCACGTAGGATGCTAAGAGGACCACAAAGCTGATCACAGACAGTGTTCCCCCATTGGCAACAATCAGCAGACCAATGAGGAAGGTGTCTGAGCAAGCAAGTTTAAGCACAGGAAGCACATCACAAAAATAATGGTCAATGGCATTGGGGCCACAAAAGGGCAAAGGGAGAATGAGAAGGATCTGGGAAAGTGAATGCACAAATCCTCCCATCCATGCTGTTCCCACGAGGACTGTACACACCTTTCGGTTCATGATGCTGGTATAGTGCAGGGGCTTGCAGATGGCCACATAGCGGTCATAGGCCATCACTGTGAGCAGGAAAATCTCAGCGCCACCAAAGGAATGGAGGAAGAAAAGCTGTGTCATGCAACCCCATACAGATATGGATTTCTTTTCAGCTAAGAGATCCAAGATGAGTTTGGGAGCTGTCGTGGAGGAATAACAGATCTCCACAAAGGAGAGGGAGCTGAGGAAGAAGTACATTGGGGATCCAAGATTTCTGCTGACTGCCATAGTGACCACCATGAGAAGATTCCCAACAACAATGGCCATGTACAGGAGCAGAAATAGCACAAAGCAAACTCTCTGCACCTCTTTATTGGGAGAGAGTCCCAGGAAAATGAACTCAGTCACATTGAGTAGGTGAGCCATGAGGGAGCAAGTTGGGTGGTACGATCTGAAATGATACAAAAGACTTTACGAAATAGATAATTTAAATAAAATCTTTTCCAGAAAACATTGACCTAAGTATTAAAAGATAAAAATGAGTTAATAATTAAAATAAAAGTGTGCCAAAGAGAGAGAGAAAGTGTGAGTGCATTCCGTATGGCTGCAATTATGTAGAAATCGACTAAATGTAAAGCTGAAGACAGAATATCCCTGACATATGAAGGCTAGTTAGGACTTTGAACTTTACCTACAATCAAGGAGGAATCATTAAGAATGTCTCACCCTATGAGCAAATAGTCATGTTGCACAGAATGAAGTCAAAGACGGTGTGCACTCATAAACTCAAAAAAATCCACTCATTGTTTGATAAGGGGCAGACAGGAGAGGGATGACATATTCAAGTTCGATAATTTTGTCATACTTTTGACATCCTGCGTCAAAAGGGACACACGAATACAAACATAGAAACAAAAAGAAGGTGAAGACCAAAAACCCACTTATGAAGGAAGGTACTGCTCACAAGCCAGACTACTGACATCACACATTCAGATTTTCTACAATGACAATTCTGTGACTTCTAGAAAGTTCTTTAACTTCTTAGATGATAATATTCCAAATGATACAATGCAGAGAACACATACTTCAGAAATTGAGACTGTAAATCCCTACCCAGTATCCTGGTACAAGTTCTCTTCAAATGTCTCTTTGTGTTTCTATCAGAGATAGAAACTCCACATCCTCCCACATCCATAGGTCCTCACAGCCAGTGGCCCTGCTTACCTTATGACATTTTGGAATCACGGCACTTACCACACTAAGCAATTATCTATGCAGTCTTCTCTCTAGCTATAGTATGTTCTTCCTAAAGGCAGAGGCTGTTCCTTTCTTACCACTTCACAGCTAGTATGTGAAGTGTTCATCTCATGGCACCCCTCCCTTTTCTGTCCAAATATATTCAGCCATCACATATGAAAGATGCCCCTGAAGACAAAGCTAAGGCCACAGCAAAGTTTATGTAATTTTGCTGCTCTGAATATACAGATGCAAAACAGTCTCCGGACTCATGCTATTTCTCTGTGAGTCAATGGAGAAGCACTAAGCCAACTATGACCTAGCCCTGCCTCCCTGGAGTACCAGGATAGATCTGCTCCCCTTGCAGTTTTAAACTTAAGACCTCAAATCTACCTGATTTTTCAAGTAAAAGAAAAGCATAGTTGCCTCAGATGTGCAATAGGAATCTGAGCACTCAGACAGCTCAGTCTTAAGTTCACACTGCCTAGATGACATCTAGGGAGAGTACATGAGCAGATGAGAGGAAGGAGATCCCCAGAGATGTGCACTATCTCCCCTTCATAATAATGCCTAATAATGCCTCATGGGAAGCAGGACTTCAAAAGCTTCTATAGGAAACAATATTAAAAGTCAGAGATAGACGCAAAACAGTTGAACTCACCCATTGTTCAGAGAACACTGACCCACATGAGTCACATGTTAACAGGTGACCTATTCATTATAAACTTAATCTGCTGACTTCACAAAAAATGGCACTACTGACATCCATGGACCAAGAACTAGAAAACAGTCATGGCAAAAATTTTCAAAGGACATCTCATTGTCTGTGGTGAATATATGTGTATATCAAAATCGAACAAACAAAATAGTATAAAATAGGGACTATGAGACAGGTTTGGATTGGTCTCAAAGAAAGTTCTAGTTCTTCTGTCTAAAGGCACTTGCCCATGTTCTACCTGATTGAGAAGAAAAATTCCAATGACATTATGAAAGTAGATGATTGCCAACCAATGACTGGCCCAACCTGAGACCCATCCCACGGCAACACCCATCCTGACACTATTGATGATACTCTGTTATGTTTGCACACCAGTATCTAACAAGCTTTACCTAGCAGCTGACTCAGACAAATGCAGAGACCCACAGCCAAACAGTGGATGCAGTTTGGGGACTCCTATGGAAGAAAAATGGGAACGATTACAGCTTGAAAGGGAATAGGACCTCCACAGGAAGATCAACAAAGTGAACTAACTTGGACCTTGGTGCTCTCAGAGACTAAACCACCAACCAAAGTACATACATGGGCTGGACCTAGTCCTCCTTATACATATGTACCAGATGTGCAGCTTGGTCTTCATGTGGGACCAAACAACTGGAGCAGGGGCGATTTCAAAGCTTTTGTCTTTACATAGGATATGTTCTTCTAGCTGGGCTGCCTTGTCTGGCCTCAGCAGGAGAGGAAGTGCCTAACCCACACAGAGACTTGATGTGCAGAGTGGAGGGGTACCCAGCAGGGCCCCACCAGCTTGGAAGAAAAGGGGATGGGAGATGGAGGAAAGGTTGTGGGAGGGGTGACTGGGGGCAGGGACTGGGATGTAAAGTGAAAAAATAAAAATAAATTAATTAAAAAAATAAGGCCAAGGATAGAGAGAAACATCTTGCAAGGCATTAGACACACTCAAACCTCACAAACATTAGAACAAACTCAAGAGGACATAGCTCTGCCATTGAGATATCCTGGTATAGAGAAAAATTAATTCTCTATGAGCTGATAACCACTAAAAATATCAGGTTGGTAGATTGCATGAGACTGTACAATACTGAAGTTCCATGTGATCAAATGTCTTCAAGATAGTATAAAAGCATTGTTTTCAAACAAAATATCCTCTACTGAAGTGTGACTGAGAAAAACTCACCCTTGAATAAAAAGTAAACAAGCATACATTAAATTCAAACTAAGATTGAAACAAATTCAAACAAAGAGGATGATTTAATTAACCCAGTTTATTCACATTTAGGTTTCAATTTATTTATCAATTAATTTGGTCCATTTTACTTACTTAACAAAAACAACAACTAAACAATAGATAAAGCTGGTGAATTAATGCAGAAAGTAGAGGAGTGTTTTACACACTAGTATTTAATGAACACATTTTTTCAATGAACAGGAACACCTGTCTTCTGCCCTTGATCTCTATGATAATGAGAGAACGCATGCATTCTGCCAGGACATTAAGCCTTAACTGGACTAATAAGATGACTCAAAAGGTAAACACACTTGCTACTAAGCCTGTACCCCAATTTGTGTATGCAGTGTGATGGTTTAAAGAAGTATGGAACCCATAGCCTCAAGCGTTTGAATATGTGGCAGAGAGGGAGTGGCACTATTAGGAGAGGGGTTCTTATTAAAGGAAATGTGTCATTGTGTGAATGGCTTTGAGATCTCATATAGCTCTGACTGAGCCTCTCAAGAGACAGCTATATCAGGCTCCAGTCAACATGTACTTTCTGACTTCAGCAATATTATATAGTTTTAGTGCTTGTATATACAGGGGCTGTAAACCCAGGTGGGGCAGGCTCTGAATGGCCATTCCTTCAGTCTCTGCTCCAAACTTTGTCTCCATATCCCCTCCTATGAATATGTTTGTTCCCCCTTTTAAGGAGGACTGAAGCATTTGCACTTTCATAGTCCTTCTTGAGCTTCCTGTGGTCTGTGGATTTTATCTTGGGTGATTCGAGCTTTTGGGTTAATGTCCACTTATCAGTGAGCGCATACCATGTGTGTTTTTTTCTAATTGGGTTACCTCATGCAGGGTGATATTTTCTAGTTCCGTCCAGTTGCCTATGAATTTCATGAAGTCATTGTTTTGATAACTGAATAGTACTCCATTGTGTACATATACTACATTTTCTGTATCCATTCCTCTATTGAAGGGCATCTGGGTTCTTACCAGCTTCTGGCTATTATAAATAATGCTCCTGTGAACATAGTTGAGCATGTATCTTTGTTATATGTTGGAGTGCTTTTTGGGTATAGGACCAGGACTGGTATAGCTGGGTCCTCAGCTAATACAATATCCAATTTTCTAAGGAACCACCAGACTGATTTCCAAAGTGGTTGTACCAGCTTTCAACCCCACCAACAATGGAAGAGTGTTCTTCTTTCTCCACACCCTCTTCAGTATCTGTTGTCACCTGAGAGTTTTTTTTTTTTTTTCATCATTAGTAACTTGGGTATTTCTTACTTACATTTCGATTGTTATTTCCTTTCCAGGTTTCCAGGGCAACATCCCCCTAGCCCCTCCCCCTCCCCTACTCTATCGGTGTTCCCCTCCCCATCTTTCCCCCATTATTGCCCTCCCCCAAGCAATCACTTTCACTGGGGGTTCAGTCTTGACAGGAACAAGGGCTTCCCCTTCCACTGGTGCTCTTACTAGGCTCTTCATTGCTACCTATGAGGTTGGAGTACAATCACCTGAGTTTTTAATTTTAGCCATTCTGACTGATGTAATGTGGAATCTCAGGGTTGTTTTGATTTGCATTTCCCTGATGACTAAAGATGTTGAACATTTCTTTAGGTGTTTCTCAGCCATTCAGCATTCCTCAGCTGTGAATTCTTTGTTTAGCTCTGAAACCCATTTTTAATAGAGTTATTTGGCGCTCTGGAGTCTAACTTCATGAACTCTTTGTATATTTTGGATATTAGCCCTCTATCAGATGTAAGGATGATAAAGATCTTTTCCCAATCTTTTGACTGCTGTTTTGTCCTAATGACAGTGTCTTTTGCCTTACAGAAACTTTGCAGTTTTATGAGATCCAATTTGTTAATTCTTGATCTTAGAGCATAAATGAAGAGAAACTTAAAGCAATTCCACTAAAATTAGGGACAAGACAAGACTGCCCACTCTATTCCTATCTATTCAAGTTCTCATTAGAGCAATAAAACAAGTAAAGGAGATCAAAGAGATACAAATTGGAAAGGAAGAAGTCAAAGTATGAGTATTTGAGAATATATGATAGTACATATAAGCGATTTCTAAAATTCTACCACAGAACTCATACAGCTACTAAACACCTTCAGCAAAGTGGCTGGATTTAAAATTGACTCATAGAAATCAGTAACCCTCCTTTATACAAATGATAAACAGACTGAGAAAGAAATTAGGGAAATAGTACCCTTTAAGAAAAAGAACACCAGGGGTTGGGGATTTAGCTCAGTAGTAGAGCACTAGCCTAGCAAGCACAAGGCCCTGGGTTCAGTCCCCAGCTCCGAAAAAAAGAAAAAGGAAAAAGAAAAAAAAAGAACACCCTTTATAACAGGCACAAAAATTTTAAATATCTTGGTGTAACTCTAGTGAAGTAAGTGAAAGATCTGTATGACAACAACTTCAGGTTCCTAAAGAAAAAATGGAAGAGGAACTCAGAAAATGGAGTGAACTTCCATGCTCATGGATCAGCAGGATTAACATATTGAAAATGGTCATCTTACCCAGAGCAATCTGTAGATTCAATGCAATCCCACCAAAATTCCAACACAGTTTTTTATATGTCTTGAAAGTTCAATTCTTAACTTCATATGGAAAATCCAAAGACCAGTATAGCCAAAACTATCCTAAACAATAACAGAATCACAATCCCTGACCTCAAGCTGCATTACAGAGCAATACTGATAAAAAACTGACAAGTTAATCAATGGAATAGAAAAAAAGACATAGAAATACATCCACACACCTATGGACTCTTGATTTTTGACATAGAAAGCAATACCACATGATGGAAAAAAGAAAGCATCTTCAACAAATGGTGCTGGTCTAACTGCATATGGACATGTAGAAGAATGCAAACATATATATCACCCTACACAAAACTCAAGTCCAAGTGGATCAAACCCTCAACATAAAATTGGATACACTAAGTATCACAGAAGCTGAAGTGGGAAATACCCTTGAACGCATTGGTAGAGGAGACAATTTCCTGATCAGAACACAAATGGCTCAGGCTCTATCACTAACAATTGATACATGAGGCCTATTCAAACTGAATAGCTTCTGTAAAACAAAGAACACTGTCAATACAAAATTATAGCATGGAGATTAGGGAAGGAACTCTGCCAACCCTACACCTGACAGAGAGCTAATATCCAAAATGATAAAGAACTCAAGAAATTTGAAATCAACAACCCAAATAACTCAATTTTAAAAATAGAGTACAGAGCTAAGCAGAGAATTCTTAATACAGGAATCTCGAATGGTTTAGAAGCATTTTAAGAAAATTTCGAAGTCCTTAGTCATCAGCAAAATGAAAATCACACAATCAAAACAATTCTGAGGTTCTATTTTTCACCCATCAAAAATGGCTAAGATCAAAATTTAAGAGGTAGCACATGCTAGCAAGGATATGGAGCAAGGGGAACAGTCCTCCACTGCTGGTGGGAGTGCAAACTTGTAAAACCACTTCAGAAACAATTTAGCAGTTTCTCAGAAAAATGAGAATAGTTCTACCTCAAGACCCAGCTATACTACTTCTTGGCATATACCCAAAGATGTTTCATCCACAAAGACACTTCCTCAACTATGGTCATAGCAGTTTTATTTCTAATTGACAGAAACTTGAAACAACCTAGATGTCCCTCAATTGAAGAATAAACAAGGAAATGTTGTCCATCTACATAATGCAGTGCTATACAGCTATTAAAAGCAAAGCCATCATGAATTTTGCAGGCCAATGTATGCCCTTTAAGAATATGATCCTGAGATCCTGAGTGAAGTAACCAAGTCCCAAAAGGACATCCATGTTGTGTACTCACTTACATGTGGATGTTAAACATAAAATACAGGATTTTCAAGATGTACTCCACTGACCCAAAGAAGCTGAACAAAAAAGGACGACACAGATGAGGAGGCTTAAATTTCACTTAGAAGGGAAAATAAAATATTCCTAAGAGGCAAAGGAAGGGAGGGAACTTGGTGGCAGATGTACCTGATCATTTTATTTCATTCCTAGTGATGCTCACTGTGGGCAATAGTGTAAGAGTAGTTAAGAAAGTTCATGTTTCCTTTTGTAATTAACAAGTATCTGTCAAGACACACTGAGAAGGGCCTTACAAAAGTTTTTGAAGTTAAGTATTTGATATTTCAAGAGTATATTCATAAGAAAAAATATTCTAATTAACCTTATGAAGAAAAATATTTCTTCCACATGTCATAGTAAGTTACCATAGAAATTGTATCTAAACCAAAATAAGTATAGTCTGACATTCTGATGCAAATATTTACTGCAGTATTATCGATAGTGGTAAGAATGCAAACAGTCTAAAATAGGTAAATATACAGCAATATTTTAGAGATAGGACCTAATATACAATATTTTGGAAGATATTTATCAGCTATACTAATGCTAAATGAGCCTTCCGAGTCCTCAGTGCTCATCAGTTTAGACTCGGCTCCATTCCAATCCCAATAGCCAATATCCAGACTCTATTTCTCATCTGCTTTCATTGTCCTGAACCATAGATTCTTCATGGCTTTCTTCACTTCTGCACTTCTCAGGGAGTAGATGAGAGGATTGAGGAGGGGAGTTATCACCGTGTAGAACACAGCTATCATTTTGTCTACAGGCAGGGTATCAGAAGGCCTCGAATAGATGAAGACACATGGACCAAAGAACAATATAACCACAGTGACATGGGATCCACAGGTGGACAGAGCTTTGCGCCGTCCCTCAGCACTCTGAGTTCTCAGATGGAACAAGATGACCAGATAGGATGCTAAGAGGACCACAAAAATGATTACAGACAGTGTACCCGCATTGGCAACAATCAGCAGACCAATGAGGAAGGTGTCTGAGCAGGCAAGTTTAAGAAGAGGAAGCACATCACAAAAATAATGGTCAATGATATTGGGTCCACAGAAGGGCAAAGGAAAGATGAGAACTATTTGAGCAAAAGAATGAACAAAGCCTCCCATCCATGCTGTTCCCACAAGGACTACACACACTTTTTGGTTCATGATGCTGGTGTAGTGCAGGGGCTTGCAGATGGCCACATAGCGGTCACAGGCCATCACTGTGAGCAGGAAAATCTCAATGCCACCAAAGTAGTGGAGGAAGAAAAGCTGTGTCATGCAGCCCCACACAGATATGGATTTCTTTTCAGCTAGGAGATCCAAGATGAGTTTGGGGGCTGTCGTGGAGGAATAACAGATCTCCACAAAGGAGAGGGAGCTGAGGAAGAAGTACATTGGGGATCCAAGATTTCTGCTGACTGCCACAGTGACAACCATAAGAAGATTCCCAAGCACAATGGCCATGTACAGGAGCAGAAATAGCACAAAACAAACTCTCTGCACCTCTTTATTGGGAGAGAGTCCCAGGAAAATGAACTCAGTCACATTGAATAGGTCAGCCATGAGGGAGCAAGTTAGGTGTACGATCTGAAATGATACAAAAGACTTCACAAAATAGATAATTTAAATAAAATCTTTTCCAGAAAACATTGTCTGAAATATTAAAAGATAAAAAGAGTTAATAATTAAAATAAAAGTGTACCAAAGAGAGAGAGAAAGTGTGAGTTCATTCCGTATGGCTGCAATTATGTAGAAATCGACTAAATGTAAAGCTAAAGACAGAATATTCCTGATATATGAAGGCTAGTTAGGACTTTGAAGTTTATCTACAATCAAGGAGGAATCATTAACAATATCTCACCCTATGAGCAAATGATCTTATTGCACAGAGTGCAGTCAAAGAGGGGTGACCATTCATAAACTCAAATAAATCCACTCATTGCTCAATAAGAGGCAGACAGGAGAGTGATGACATATCCAAGTTTGATAATTTTGTCATACTTTTGACATCCTGTGTTTTCCACTAAAGGTTTCCTTCTTTGCCATTCTCCTGGCTCATTTTCCTATCTTGGTTTGCAGGGTGGTGGTCTTCACCTGTCACATATTCATTAGGGCCTTCAGTAGATATGGCCATGATGCACCTCCCTTCACATCCAACACCTCTTAAGAGACCCACCAGCCTATACAGTCAGTCTGTGACCTTCTTCCTGTTTCTCCTCCAAATCCTTACTGTCTATAGTCATCTAATTGAGGAAGCCATCATAATCCAGCTCATGCTCAATATTCTTCTTTTCTGGCATGCTCATTTCCTCCAAATATGTGTCCTCAGTGGCAGTAGTCTGTCATTCTTTTAAAGTGCTCGCTCATGCTCAGGGTCACCCTTACCTAGAGACATCTATCTCCTCAGGAAATCATCCAGACTGCCACTGCCACTAGCTGACTTGAAATGTATCCTGGTATGCACTAGATAGATGCAAAGTAGTTGAGGACGGTATGCATCCCAGAGCCTCTCCTACAAGACTCCAGAGCAGGAGCCAGATGGCATCCATTCATATTACAAAGCTCATCTTCCTTCAAGTCTCAGACTGGTGAGGTGATTGACTTTCCTATAGGTCAAAAGGGACACAGTAGAGCAAACATAGAAACAAAAAGAAGGTGAAGACCAAAAATCCATTTATGAAGGAAGGTACCGCTCACAAGCCAGACTCCTGTCCTCATACATTCAGATTTCCTACAATGGCAATTCTGTGATTTCTAGAAAGTACTTTAAATTCTTAGAGGATAATATTCCAAATGATATAATACAGAGACACATACTACAGGAATTGAGACCATAAATCTCTACCCAGTCTCCTGGTACAAGTTCTCTTCAAATGTCTCTTTGTGTTTTTATCAGAGATAGAAACTCCACATCCTCCCACATCCATAGGTCCTCACAGTCAGTGGCCCCATTTACCTCATGACATTTTGGAATCAGAACACTTACCACACTGAATAGCAATTTTTATGCAGTCATCTCTCTAGCTAAAGTATGATCTTCCTAAAGGCAGAGGCTGTTCCTTTCTTACCACTTCACAACTAGTATGTGAAGTGTTTATGAATTTCATGGCACCCCTCCCTTTTCTGTCCAAATATATTCAGCCACCACATATGAAAGATACCCCTGAAGACAAAGCTAAGGCCACAGCAAAGTTTATGTAATTTTGCTTCTCTCAATATACAGATGCAAAACAGTCTCTGGACTCGTGCTGTTTCTCTGTGAGCCAATGGAGAAGCACTAAGCCAATTATGACCTAGCCCTGCCTCCCTGGAGTACCAGGATAGACCTGCTTCCCTTGCAGTTTTAAACTTAAGACCTCAAATCTACCTGATTTTTCAAGTAAAAGAAAAGCATAGTTGCCTCAGATGTGCCATAGAAATCTGAGCACTCAGACAGCTCAGTCTTAAGTTCACACTGCATAGATGACATCTAGGGAGAGGACATGAGGAGATGAGAGGAAGGAGATCCCCAGAGATGTGCACTATCTCCCCTTCATAATAATGCCTAATAATGCCTCATGGGAAGCAGGACTTCAAAAGCTTCTATAGGAAACAATATTAAAAGTCAGAGATAAACACAAAACAGTTGAACTCACCCATTGTTCAGAGAACACTGACCCACATGAGTCACATGTTAAGAGGTGACCTATTCATTATAAACTTAATCTGCTGACTTCACGTAAAATGGCATTACTGACATGCACTGCCCAAGAATTAGGAAACATTCATGTCAAAAATTTTCAAAGGACATCTCATTGTCTGTGGTGAATATATGTGTATATCAAAATCAAACAAACAAAATAGGATAAAATAGGGATGATGAGACAGGCTTGGTTTTGCCTCAAAGAAGGATCTAGTTCTGTCTAAAGGCATGCTCCCATTGTTCTACCTGATTGAGAAGAAAAATTCCAATAACATAATGAAAGTAGATGACTGGCCCAAAATGAGACCCAACCCAGGGCAAGCACCCATCCTGACACTATTAATAATACTCTGTTATGTTTGCACACAGGTATCTAAGAGGCTTCCCCTAGCAGCTGACTCAGACAAATGCAGAGACCCACAGCCAAACAGTGGATGCAGTTTGGGGACTCCTATGGAAGAATAATGGGAATGATTACAGCTTGAAAGGGAATAGGACCTCCACAGGAAGATCAACAAAGTGAACTAACTTGGACCTTGGTGCTCTCAGAGACTAAACCACCAACCAAAGTACATACATGGGCTGGACCTAGTCCTCCTTATACATAGGTACCAGATGTGCAGCTTGGTCTTCATGTGGGACCAAACAACTGGAGCAGGGGCGATTTCAAAGCTTCTGTCTTTACATAGGATATGTTCTTCTAGCTGGGCTGCCTTGTCTGGCCTCAGCAGGAGAGGAAGTGCCTAACCCACACAGAGACTTGATGTGCCCGAGTGGAGGGGTACCCAGCAGGGCCCCAGCAGCTTAGAAGAAGGGGATGGGAGATGGGGGAAAGGTTGTGGGAGGGGTGACTGGGGGCAGGGACTGGGATGTAAAGTGAAAAAATAAAAATAAATTAATTAAAAAAATAAGGCCAAGGATAGAGAGAAACATCTTGCAAGGCATCAGACACACTCAAACCTCACAAACATTAGAACAAACTCAAGAGGACATAGCTCTGCCATTGAGATATCCTGGTATAGAGAAAAATTAATTCTCTATGAGCTGATAACCATTAAAAATATCAGGTTGGTAGATTGCATGAGACTGTACAATACTGAAGTTCCATGTGATCAAATGTCTTCAAGATAGTATAAAAGCATTGTTTTCAAACGAAATATCCTCTAAGGAAGTGAGACTGAGAAAAACTCAACCTTGAATAAAAAGTAAACAAACATGCATTAAATTCAAACTAATTATTAATAAGAAAACCATAAAACCTGCTAAGATTTAAGAAAAAGGTCGAAAGTTCCTTTTTGCATATTCAACTCCTGAATCAAAACAAGGAATCACGACAAATGAGTAGGAGTAGAGCCGGAGCGATGGAGCATGGTAAAGGCACTGACTGCTCTTCCAGATCTTCGTTTGATTCTTGGCACATAGTGAGGCTAACAGCATCCATCTTTCTTTCACTAGTTCCAGGGAATCTGATGCATCTGTTCTGGTCTTTTGGCTTGGTTTAGCTTGGTTTGACTTATTTGGCTTGGATTTGATGGCTTGGCTTGGTTTGGTTTAGTTTTTAGTTTGGGGATTCGGAGTTTTAGGCTTTTTTGACACAGGGACTCTCTACATAGCCATGGCTGTCCTAGAACTTACTATGCAAACCATGCTGGCGTGAATTCACAGAGATCCACCTGCCTCTGTCTACAGAGTTCTGGGATTAAAGTTGTGCACAAACACTTTATAGACATAGCTTCTGGAAGTATTACTTGACACAATTTCACATAAAACTCTTTGATCATCTGGCTCTAACAATCTTTCAGAATCCTCTTTCTCAATGTAAACTGAGCCTTAGGTGCAGAAGTGTTTAATAGATAAACCACTGTGATTGGGTTCCAGAGCTGCAGTTTTGTTGGTGGTGGATTTCTGTAGGCTCTCTGTCTGTTGCAAAGAGAAGTGTCCTTGATGATGGATGAAGGCTACACCTGACTGAGTATAAGGACACATGTTTCTAGATTGTTGTGTATGGACTCTCCTCCATTTACCATTATTCCATTATTACTGAGTAGTTAACTAGGCTTGCATTTCAGAAATGGTCCATATCTTGTCACTGATGCGGTTCATAGGCATCATAGCTGAGTAGATCTGTTGATTGCTTCCCTCCTTTAGGAGGTAGCATGGTGCCTTCTGGTACCATAAAAGCTAGTCCTCAGGAAAGTGGCATTCAGATAAGTTCCAGCACATGGGTTTCTGAGTCCTGTGTTGGAAGGGCATGGAATCATTAGCAATAGGGATTTACCTTCTACTGCTGGGGAAAAAGCAAGGGCAAGAGTAATGTCCTGTTTGTTTGGGGGCATCTCTTGGATCAGTTGTAAAGCCCTGGCCAACAACTCAAAAGAGGGATCTCATGTCTGGAATTGGTGGGGAGGAGGTTGTTAGGTACTCTTTGAAGTCTTAGAAAGAGCATCTTCAGACGAGATATGAGCTTTTACTTTAGCTCTTTCCATTTTGTTTTTTTCTTAATCTATTTAATTATTATTCCTTAGATCCCTGTTTGTTTTCAAACAAAAGACAGAAAAGAACAGAAAATGGGGATAAATGGGGAGATAGAAAGAGGGGAACCAGAAATCACAAAATATTATTTGAAAAAAAACTATTTTCAATTTTAAAGAAAGGAAAATTTCATTAAAAGTATGTAGGTTTACTTATACATAGCATTATGTGTATTAAAGATTTATTATTTTAGCATCTTTGTGCAATGTTGTGTTGGGTCTTCAGTTTTGTTTCATTTATTTATATGCCTACTTTTCTGTCAATAGGATATTGTTTTCATCAGTATAAATTTGTAATATATCTTAAGGTCTGAAATGGTAAGCTTTCTAGCATTATTCTTTCTGCTCAGGATTGTTTTTGCTATCCAGAGTTGTTGTTGTAAAACTATAAAAATAAAAAAAGTATCGGTGTTTTTTACCCCGCTAGGTCCAGCACCACAGTGCCCCATGATATCTTCTAGATATCTTGGCAGAAACACATCCCAACTCCTCTGCGGCCCAGTGTCTCCTGCCGCTGCACACTTTCCTACACTCAAACTGTCACATAAAAGAACACACAACACAATAATCTTAGATCCAATTGATAAGATATAATTGCCCACTTAAACATACAAAGCCTGGTACCATCCATTAGGAACATTGATAACAACCTGTAAATACACAGAGCAAGATCTTCACATCACCCTCCATTGCCCTACCACTGCTTCTCCCCCTCTGTCTCCCTCCTGTCTCTTCCTTTCTCTTCTAGTCTCCTGTCCTTCAAACTTCTCTCCCGCCCATCCTTCCTTCTCCTCCAATGACAGGCCTCCTTCTATCCTGTACCTGCCCCTCACCTGTACTTTACAAATTCAATGGGGAGAAGGTTCTGGTGAAGTCACCTGATTCCTGAGTACTGACTGAGGCAGCTGTGCTTGGGGCAGTGGAATTAGCATCAAAATACAGATAACTCCAGGGCAAACCACAACACAGAGTCTTTGTGGTTCCACATGAATTTTAGTACAGTTTTTTTTTTTTCTATTTTGTAAAGAATAATGTGGGACTTTGATTTTGATTGGGATTGTATTTAATTCTATAAATAACTTTTAATAAGATGTTTATTTTCATAAAGTTAATTTCACTAGTTCATGAGCATGGGAATATTTTTTTATTTTTTTTTTTTTTTTTTTTTTTACTGTCTTTCCTTATCTATTTCTTCACAGGATTAAAGTTTTCTTTATAGAGGTCTTTTACTTCCTTAGTTAGATGTATTCCTATCTATCTCATTTTCTTTGAGGTTGTTGTAAATGGAGGTATGTTGTGATCTCCTTCTCTGTACTTTTTCTGTTGGTATAGAGAAAATCTATTGACACATAAGTTGATGGGTTGGTTTTTTTTTTTTATCCTTGCCACACTGATGAATTGGGGGTCTCTAATGTATAGCCACATAGCATCTGCAAATAGGGAAAGATTGATTTTTTTTTTTTTTACTATTTCTATCCCTTTAATTTCCTTCTTTTGCCTTATTACTTCAGCTAGTATTTCAAGTACATTATTGAGAAAGTATGGAGAATAGTAAACATTATTGATTTCACTGGGAATCCTTCAAGTTTTTTCTCCATTTAGAATGATGCTGACTGTGGGTTTCTCACATAGCTTTTTAATGCCTTGATGTATGTACGCTCTAGCCCTAAATTCTCTAGCACTTTTATCATGAAGCCATATTGGTGGATTTTGCAAATCCAATATGTTGTTACAATTTTTCTGCATCTATTTAAGAAATCATGTGATTTCTGAAGTCCATTTATATGTTTTTTTTATATTTCTTGACATGTGTATGTTTAATCATCTCTGAATTTCAGGATTAAAACCTACTTGGTCACAGTGTATAATCTTTTTGATTTTGTCTTTATTCTGTATTCAAGTATATTGTTGAGCAATTTTTTTAGCCTAGGTCATCAGAGACAAATGGCCTGCCTTTGTAATGTTTCCCTGCTCATTTCTGATTCCAGAATTTGAGTCTCCTCCTCCCTCCCTCTCTCTCTCCTCTCTCTCCCTCCCTCCCTCCCTCTCTCTCTCTCTCTCTCTCTCTCTCTCTCTCTCTCTCTCTCCTCTTTTTCCCTCCTTCCTCCCTCCCTCCCTTTTGAGTAGTGGAGACAATAGCTTATTTTTTTATTAGATTTATTATTTACATTTCAAATGTTATCCCTTTCCCAGTTTCCATCCATACACCCGCTATCCCACTCCCCTTCCCCCTTCTTCTATGAGAGTATTCCCCTACCCAACCATCTACCCCTTCCTGCCTCCCTGCCCTTACATTCCCCTATGAAACAATAGCTTCTTAATCTTGTTTATTTTCTCAAAGAACTGTGTTTTAGATTTATTGGGTTCTTTATAATATTTTCTTTATGTCTATTCCATTTGTTTCTATCTGGTGTTTTTGATTTCTTGCTGCCAACAGGGCTTAAATTTGGTGTAAATTGTGAGTTTCAACATTAAATTACATATTTGTACTCTTTCTGATTTTTAATGTAGTCACTTAGTGAATAAAATTTCCTCATAGAAATGCTTTAAATCTGTCCCAGCCTTTTTTGTATGTTTTATTTTTACTTACTGCCAGGAAGATTTTATGTCATTTGGGGAGGGGGGTGTTCAGGTAATCATCTTTTGTTTGTTTGTTTGTTTTTCATCTTTATTAACTTAGTTATTTCTTATTTACATTTCGATTGTTATTCCCTTTCCCGGTTTCCGGGACAACATGCCCCTAACACCTCCCCCTCCCCTTCTATATGGGTGTTCTCCTCCCTGTCCTCCCCTCATTACCGCCCTTCCCCCAACAATCACGTTCACTGGGGGTTCAGTCTTGGCAGGACCAAGGGCTTCTTGGGGGGGTTGGGATTTAAGGAATATAAATTTATTACATGACATATTATTTGAGATCTTGGCAGATAGTGATCATGTGTATACTGTTATTATCAAAGAGAAGAAGCACATGTCTATTCACTCTTGTTGCGTTTATGGTTTTTGTTTTCATCTTTATTAAATTGGGTATTTCTTATTTACATTTCAATGTTATTCCCTTTTCGGGTTTCCTTCCATCAACCCCCTAACCTCTCCCCCTTCCCTTCTATAAGAGTATTGCCCTCCCCATCCACACCCCCTTACCCCTCCCAACAATCCCCTACAGTGCGGGTCCAACCTTGGCAGAACCAAGGGCTTCCCCTTCCACTGATGCCCCAACAAGGTTATCCACTGCTACACATACAGTTGGAGCTGAGGGTCAGTCCGTGTATAGTCTTTGGGTAGTGGTTTAGTCCCTGGAAGCTCTGATTGGTTGGCATTGTTGTTCTTATGTGGTTACAAACCCCTTCAGCTCTTTCAGTCCCTTCTCTAATTCCTCCAACAGGGATCCCGTTCTCAGGTCAGTGGTTTGCTGCTAGCGTTCGTCTCTGTATTCGACATGTTCTGCCTGTGTCTCTCAGGAGAGATCTATATCTGGTTCCTGTCAGCATGTACTTCTTAGCTTCATCAATCTTATCTAGTTTTGGTGGCTGTATATATATACATATGGGCCATATGTGGGGCAGGCTCTGAATGGCCGTTCCTTCAGTCTCTGCTCTAAACTTTGCCTCCCTATCCCCTTCTATGGATATTTTTGTTCCCGTTTTAAAGAAAGAGTGGGGTTGGGGATTTAGCTCAGTGGTAGAGCGCTTGCCTAGCAAGCGCAAGGCCCTGGGCTCGGTCCCCAGCTCCGAAAAAAAAATAAGTAAAAAATAAAGAAAGAGTGAAGCATCCACATTTTGGTCATCCTACTTGAGTCTCATGTGGTCAATGCATTGCATCTTGGGTAATTCGAGCATTTGGGCTAATATGCACTTATCAATGAGTGCATACCATGTGTATTTTTCTGTGATTAGGTTACCTCACTCAGAATGATATTTCCTAGTTCTGTCCATTTGCCTATGAATTTCATGAAGTCATGGTTTGTTTGTTTGTTTTTGTTTTTGTTTTTTGGAGCTGAGAACCGAACCCAGGGTCTTGAGCTTACTAGGCAAGTGCTCTACCACTGAGCTAAATCCCCAACCCCGAAATCATTGTTTTTTGATAGCTGAGTTGTACTCCATCGTGAAGATGTACCACATTTTCTGTATCCATTCCTCTGCTGAAGGGCATCTGGGTTCTTCCCAGCTTCTGGCTATTATAAATACGGCTGCTATGAACATAGTGGAGCATGTGTCTTTGTTGTGTGTTGGATATATGCCCAGAAGAGTATAGCTGGGTCCTCAGCTAGTGCATTGTCCAATTTTCTGAAGAACCTCCAGACTGATTTCCAATGGAAAAAAATAGCATTTTCAATAAATGGTGCCGGTTCAACTGGAAGTCAGCATGTAGAAGAATGCAAATTGATCCAGTCTTATCACCCTATACAAAGCTTAAGTCCAAGTGGATCAAGGACCTCAACATCAAACCAGACACACTCAAACTAATAGAAGAAAAAGTGGGGAAGAGTCTCAAACACTGACTTGCAATCGCACCAACTCTAAAAGAGTGTTCCTCTTTCTCCAAATCCTCACCAGCATCTGCCATCACTAGTTTTTAGTCTTAGCCACTCTGACTGGTGTGAGGTGGAATCTCAGGGTTGTTTTGATTTGCATTTCCCTGATGACTAAGGATGTTGAAATTTTCTTTGGGTGCTTCTCAGCCATTCCATATTCCTCAGCTGAATTCTTTGTTTAGCTCTGTACCCCATTTTTTAACAGGGTTATTTGTCTCTCTGGAGTCTAACTTCATGAGTTCTTTGTATATTTTGGATATTAGTCTTCTCTCAGTTGTAGGATTGGTAAAGATCTTTTCCCAATCTGTTGGTTGTTTTGTTCTAATGACAATGTCCTTTGTCTTACAGAAGCTTTGCAGTTTTATGGGGTCCCCTTTGTCGATTCTTGATCTTAGAGCATAAGCCATTGGTGTTCTGTTCAGGAAATTTCCCCCAGTGCCCATGTATTCAAGATTCTTTCCCACTTTTCTTCTATAAGTTTGAGTGTATCTGGTTTTATATGGAGGGCCTTCATCCACTTGGACTTAAGCTTTGTATAGGGCAATAAGAATGGATCAATTTGTATTCTTCTACATGCTGACCTCCAGTTGAACCAGCACCATTTGCTGAAAATGCTATCTTTTTTCCATTGCATGGTTTTGGCTCCTTTGTCAAAAATCAAGTAACCATAGGTGTGTGGGTTCATTTCTGGGTCTTCAATTCTATTCTACTGGTCTATCTGTCTGTCTCTGTACCAATACCATACAGTTTTTATCACTATTGCTCTGTAATACTGCTAAGATTTTATTTCTTTCTTGATTTTTTTCTTTAACCCATTTGCTATTCGGTAGTAAGTGGTTTAACTTCCATGATTTTATGTATTTTACTACAGGGTGTTTTTGCTGTCAACTTATTGTGGTCAGATAGGATACAACCAATGGTTTAAATCTTTTTGTCCCAGATATGGTCTATTTTGGGGGGGGCAGGGGTGCTTGGTTCGAATATTCTGCAGATATCAACTAAGTGCATTTGGTATATGATGTCAATGAATTCTGATGTTTATCTTTTTATCCAGATGACCTGTCCATTAGGAAAAGTGAGATATTGAAATCACCTTCTATTGATGGATTAATGTTAACCTGTGTCTATAAATAGACTAGTGTAATTTTAATAAAATTGGAAACCCCAGAGTTTGGGTACATATACATTTAGGAAACTAATGTTTTCTTGGTTAACTATTTCCTTGATTGGGATAAAGTATCTTTATTCTCTCCAGATAAGTTTTGGTTTTAAGTCTATTTTGTCAAATTCTGGGGATAGTAAAACCTCCTTGTTCTCTGGTCCCATTTAAGCCAAGTAGTTTTGTCTATCCTTTTACTCTAAAGTGGTGTCTGTCCTTAAAACAAAGGAGCATTTCTTGTAAGCAACAGAAAATTTATTTTATTTCATGATACATTTTGTCAGTCTATGTCTATTAGAAAATTGAAGCCAATGATATTTGTGACAATCTCAATGGGAATGGCCACCATTGTCTCATATTTTTGAATATTTAGTCACCAGGGATTAGAACTGTTTGAGAAAGATTAGACGGTATGACCTTAAATGGATGGAACTAGAAAATATTACCCTGAGTGAGGTAACCCAATCACAAAAGCACACATGGTATGCACTCACTGATAAGTGGATCATAGCTCAAAAGCTCTGGATACTCAAGATACAATTCACAATTTAACCTACATTCTTGGATCTTTTTTTTTTCTTTTTTTCGGAGCTGGGGACCGAACCCAGGGCCTTGTGGTTGCTAGGCAAGCGCTCTACCACTGAGCTAAATCCCCAACCCCTTAACCTGCATTCTTGTGTAATAAAACAACCCTTCGGAAGATATCTAATCTTCTGGAGCCCTCCCTTTGAGCTGTCAAACAGTAACAAATAAATATTTGTGCTTGAGCTATTTCAAACTAGTATTCTTGTTGTAGCATCTCATGGGACCTAAGAATATGCATTGTACATATACTCTAAACTGCACAAAGTACTCATGGTCTGCATGTGTTGGCAAGGGTAGACAACAACAGAAATCTTTCAACCATCATTAGTTCGAATGAATATTTATTCAGTCACTTTTTAAGGAAATAAGCATACCCTTCAAGAGCAGCTTTACACTGAACTGCATATGCCAGAGAAACCTCTTCATACAAGGATTACATGAGCATCTATATATGAAAAAATATAGAAACAACCAATACACATAAGAAAATTATAAAATAATTTTAATATATTCACAAAAAAGTTATTTATATTAGTAAATTGTAAAGTATATGCATGGCTCTTCGAAATAGTTAAGTGAAAATTCCAAATCAAGACTGTGTGAAGGGAAACTAGTTAGTAAAATCAGGACCAAGGAAAACCAATGTGTTAGTTACATATATTTAAGCTATTTTATTTTCTTTATTTTGTTGGATTATTTAGTCTCTCTCTCTCTCTCTCTCTCTCTCTCTCTCTCTCTCTGTGTCTGTGTGTGTGTCTGTGTGTGTGTCTGTGTGTGTGTCTGTGTGTGTGTGTGTGTATGTATGTGTCTGTGTCTGTGTCTGTGTCTGTGTCTGTGTCTGTGTCTGTGTCTGTGTCTGTGTCTGTGTGTAGAAGTCAAGAAGCTAGTATGGAACCATGTACAGAAAGTAGAAGAAAGGAGTTAAAACCGTATAGTATGGTGGGGAAAAGGATATCAATGGAACAAAAATGGTTAAATGAGATAGGAGGTGGCAGGGCTGAGGAGAGGAGAGTATGGGGAGGGAAAATTTAACACTAAAGACATTTGAAAATGCCATATGGAAAACTATTACTGTGGAAGCATCTTAAAATACATTACATAATAATTATGTATATACATACATATTTTAATGTATATTTTATGTATTTACATTTCAAATGTTTTTCCCTTTCCAATCTGCTCTCCCCTCCCCCTGCTTCTATGAGGATGCTCCCACTCCCACTCACCAACTTCCTCCTAACACCCTGGCTTCCTCCCCTACACTGAGAAAATGAGCCCTCACAGGACCAAGGGCTTCTCCTCCTAGTGATGCAAGACAATACCATCCTCTGCTACATATGTGGCTGGAGCCATAGATCCCTCCACTTATACTCATTGGTTGGTAGATTAGTCCCTATGACCTCAGAGAAGGCCTGGTTGGTTGATATTGTTGTTCTTCCTGTGAGGTTGCAAATCCCTTTGGCTCCTTCTCTAACTCCTCCATTCTGGTCTGATTCTTAGCTTCAAGTGTCCTCATCTGCATCAGTAAGGCTCTGGCAGAGCCTCTCAGGAGACATCTATATCAGGCTCCTGTCAGCAAGCAATTCTTGTCATCAGCAATAGTGACTGAGCTCGGTGGCTGCATATGGGATGGATCCCCAGGTGGGGCAGTTTCTGGAAAGCCTTTCCTTCAGTCTCTACTCCACTCTTTTTCCCTGTATTTTGTCCTGTGAGTATTTTGTTCCCTCTTCTAAGGACCGAAGCATCAACATTTTGTTTGTATTTTTTCATTTCTTTTCTTTTTTTTATTGGAAATTTTCTTTACTTACATTTCAAATGTTATCCCCTTTCATGGTTTCCCCTCCAGAACCTCCCTATCCCATCCCCCTATCCCCTGCTTCCATGAGGGCGCTCTCCCACCCAGCAACCCACTCACTCCAAACTCACCACCCCAGCATTCCCCTACACTGGGGCATCAAGCCTTCATAGAACCATGGGCCTCTCCTCCCAACAAGGCCATCTCCTGCTTCATATGCAGCTGAAGCCACGGGTCAGTCCATGGTTTCTCTTTAGTTGGTGATTTAATCTTGGGAGCTCTGGGGTGTCTGGTTGTTTGATATAATTGTTATTCCTATGGGGTTGCAAATCCCCTCAGATATCTCAGTCCTTTCTATAACTCCTCCACTGGGGACTCCTTTCTCATTCCAATGGTTGCCTGAGAGCATCCAACTCTACATTTGTCAGGCTCTGGCAGAGTTGCTAGGAGACAGCTATATCAGGTTTCTGTCACCATGAACCTCTTGGCATCCACAATAGTGACTGGGTTTGGTGACTGTATGTGGGATGGATTCCCACGTGTGGCAGTCTCTGAATGGCCTTTCCTTCCTTCAGCCTCTGCCCTGTATTTTGTTTCTATATTTCCTCCTGTGAATGTTTTGTTCGCCCTTGTAATAAGTACTGAAGCATCCACACTTTTGACTTTCTTCTTCATGAGCTTCATGTGGTCTGTAAATTGTATCTTGGTTATTCCAAGCTTTTGGGCTAATATCCACTTATCAGTGAGTACATATCATGTGGGTCTTTTGTGATTAGGTTACCTTACTCAGGATGATATTTGCTAGTTCTACCCATTTACCTAAGAATTTATGAATTTATTGTTTTTAATAGGTAAGTAGCACTCAGTTATGTAAATGTACCACATTTTCTGTATCCATTCTTCTGTTGAAGAACATCTGGGTTCTTTCCAGCTTCTGGCTGTTACAAATAAGACTGCTATGAACATTGTGGAGCATGTGTCCTAGTTATATGTTGGAGCATCTTTTGAGTATATGCCCAGGAGTGGTATAGCTGCATACTTAGGTAGTACTATGTTCAATGTTCTAAGGAACTGCCAGACTGATTTCCAGAGTGGTTGTACCAGCTTGAAAATCCCACCAACAATGGAGGAGTGTTCCCCTTTCTCCACATCCTCGGCAGCATCTGTTGTCAACTGAGTTTTTGATTTTAGCAGTTCTGACTGGTGTGAGGTAGAATCTTAGGGTTGTTTTGATTTGGATTTCTCTGATGACTAAGGATGTTAAACATTTCCTTAGGCGCTTCTCAGCCATTCAGTAGTCCTCAATTGAGAATTCTTTGTTTAGTTCTCTATACCATTTCTACTAGGATTATTTGATTCTCTGTAGTCTAATTACTTGAGTTCTTGGTGTATATTAAATATTAACCCTCTAGGGTAAAGATCTTTGTTGGATTGGTAAAGATCTTTTGAGAATCTGATGGTTACCATTTTATCCTATTGACAGTGTCCTTTGCCTTACAGAAGCTTTTCAATTTTATGAGGTCCCATTTGTTGATTCTTGATCTAAGAGCATAAGCCATTGGTGTTCTGTTCAGGAAATTTTCCCCTCTGCCATTGTGTTCCAGGCTATTTCCCACTTTCTCTTCTATTAATTTCAATGAATCTGGTTTTATGTGGAGTTCTTTGATTGACTTGAACTTGAGCTTTGAAAAAGGAGATAAAAATGGGTCAATTTGCATTCTTGTACATGCTGACCTCCAGCAGAATCAGCACCATTTGTTGAAAATGGTATCTTTTTCCACAGGATGGCTTTAGCTCCTTTGACAAAGATCAAGTGACCATAGGTGTGTGAGTTATTTCTGGGTCTTCGATTCTATTCCATTGATCTACCTGCCTGTCTCTGTACCAATACCATGCAGTTTTTATCATGATTTCTCTGTAATACAACTTGAGGTCAGGGATGGCCATTCCTCCAAAATTTATCTTATTGTTGAGAATAGTTTAGCTATATTGGATTTTTTGTTTTACTAAGTGAATTTGCAATTGCTCCTTCTAACTCCATGAAGAAGTGATTTGGAATTTTGATGGGGATTGCATTGAATCTATAGATTGCGTTAAGCAAGATGGCCATTTTTACTATATTAATCTTGCCAATACATGAACATGGGAGGTCTTTCCAGCTTCTGAGATCTTCAATTTCTTTCTTCAGAGTTTTGAAGTTCTTGAAATACAGATCTTTCACTTGCTTGGTTAGAGTCAAACCAAAGTATTTTATGTTATTTGGTACTATTATGAAGGGTGTCATTTCCCTAATTTTTTTCTCAGCCTGTTTATCCTTTGAGTAGAGAAAGGCTACTGATTTGTTTGAGTTAATTTTATACCTAGCCACTTTGCTGAAGTTGTTTATCAGGCTTCGTAGTTCTACGGTAGAAGTTTTGGGGTCACTTAAATATACTATTATATCATCTGCAAATAGTGATATGTTGACTTCTTCCTTTCCAATTTGTATTCATTTGACCTCTTTTTGTTTTCTAATTACTCTGGCTAAGACTTCAAGTTCAACATTGAATAGGTAGACAGAGAGTGGGCAACCTTGTTTAGTCCCTGATTTTAGTGGGATTGCTTTAACCTTCCCACCATTTAGTCTGATGTTAGATGAAGATTTGCTGTATATTGATCTTACTATGCTAAGATATGGACCTTGAATTCCTGACCTTTCCAAGACTTTTAACATGAAAGGGTGTTGAATTTTTTCAAATACTTTCTCAGCATCTAATCAGATGACCATATAGTTTTTTTTTTCTTTGAGTGTGTTCATATAATGGAATGATTTGAAGATTTCCTTATATTGAACCATCTTGCAACCCTGGGATGAAGCCTACTTGACCATAGTAAATTAACCTTTTGTTGTGTTTTGGGATTCGGTTTGTGAGAATGAGAATTTTTATTGAGTATTTTGCATTGATATTCATGAAGGAAATTGGCCTGAAGTAATCTTCCTTTATAGGTCTTTGTGTGGTTTAGGTATAAGCATAATTGCGGTTTCAAAAATGAATTGGGCAGTGTTACTTCTGTTTCCATTTTGTAGTATAGTTTGAAGAGTATTGATATTAGGTCTTCTTTGAAGGTCTGACAGAATTCTGCAGTAAACCCATCTGGTCCATGGCTTTTTTTGGTAGTGAGACTTTCAATGACTGCTTCTATTTCTTTAGGGATTATGGGACTTTTTAAATGGTTTATCTGATTCTGATTTAACTTTGGTACCTGGTATCTGTCTACAAAATTGTCCATTTCATCCAGATTTTCCAGTTTTGTTGAGTATAGTCTTTTGTAATAGGATCTGATAATTTTTATGAATTTCCTCAGTTTCTGTTATGTCTTCCATTTAATTTCCGATTTTTTAATTTGAATACTGTATCTGTGCTGACTGGTTAGTCTGGCTTAGAGTTTATCCATCTTGTTGATTTTTCTCAAAAATCCAGTTCCTAGTTTGGTTGATTCTTTGTATAGTTCTTTTTGTTTCTACTTGGTTGATTTCAGCATTGAGATTGATTATTTCCTGCCTTCTACTCCTCTTAGGTATATTTACTTCTTTTTGTTCTGGAGCTTTCAGGTATTCGGTCAAACTGTTAGTGTATGCTCTCTCCACTTCTTTTTGGAAGCACTCAGAGTTATGAGTTTTCCTCTTAGCACTGCTTTCATTGTCCATAATTTTGGGTATATTGTGCCTTCATTTTCATTAAATTCTAAAAAGTCGTTAATTTCTTTATTTCTTCCTTGACTAAATTATTAAGTAGAGCATTGTTCAACTTCCATGTGTAAATCCATTTAGTTTATAACTTCTGTTAGTTTCTCTGTCTATGTTTAGTTTGTTTCCATGATCTGTTGCTGAGAATGAGGTGTTGAAGTCTCCCAATATTACTGTGTGAGATGCAATGTGTGCTTTGAACTTTAGTTAGGTTTCTTTTATGAATATAGGGGCCCTTGCATTTGGAACATAGATCTTCAGGATTGAGAGTTCATCTTAGTGGATTTTTCCTTTGATGAATATGAAGTGTCCTTCCTTATTATTTTTTGATAACTTTTGGTTGAAAGTCGATTTTATTTGATATAAGAATGGCTACTCCAGCTTGTTTCTTCAGACCATTTTCTTGGGAAGTGGTTTTCCAGCCTTTTACACTGAAGTAGTGTCTGTCTTTGTCTCTGAGGTGTGTTTCCTGTATGCAGCAAAATGCTGGGTCCTCTTTCCCTATCCAGTCTTTAGTCTATGTCTTTTTATTAGGGAATTGAGTCCAGAGATGTTAAGAGATATTAAGGAATATTGATTATTGCTTCCTGTTATTTTTGTTGTTAGAGGTGGAATTATGTTTCTGCGGCTCTCTTCCTTTTAGTTTGTTGCAAGAAGATTGCGTTCTTGCTTTTCCTTGAGTGTAATTTCCCTCCTTGTGTTGGAGTTTTCCATCTATTATCCTTTGTAGGGCTGGATTTATGGAAAGATATTATGTAAATTTGTTTTTGTCATGGAATATCTTGGTTTCTCCATCTCTGCTAATTGAGAGTTTTGCCTGATATTGTAACCTTGGGCTGGCATTTGTGTTCTCTTAGGGTCTGTATACATATGCCCAAGATCTTCTAGCTTTTAGAGTCTCTGGTGAGAAGTCTGGTGTAAGTCTTTTTTTTTTTTTTTTTTTTTTTTAGCTGGGGGTTGAACCCAGGGCCTTTTTGCTAGGCAAGCGCTCTACCACTGAGCTAAATCCCCAACCCTGGTTTAATTTTTTTTTTTTTTTTTTTTTTTTTTTTTATTATTTATATAGTTTTTTAAATCTTTACGTTTTTTTTTTTTTTTATTTACTTGTGTATTTCTTATATACATTTCGAGTGTTATTCCCTTTCGGTTCAGGCAAACATCCCCTCCCCTCCCCTTCCTTATGGGTTCCCCTCCCAACCCTCTCCCCATTGCTGCCCTCTCCCCAACAGTCTAGTTCACTAGGGGTTCAGTCTTAGCAGGACCCAGGGCTTCCCCTTCCACTGGTGCTCTTACTAGGATATTCATTGCTACCTATGAGGTCAGAGTCCAGGGTCAGTCCATGTATAGTCTTTGGGTAGTGGCTTAGTCCCTGGAAGCTCTGGTTGGTTGGCATTGTTGTACATATGGGGTCTCGAGCTCCTTCAAGCTCTTCAGTTCTTTCTCTGATTCCTTCAACAGGGTCCTGTTCTCAGTTCAGTGGTTTCCTGCTGGCATCGCCTCTGTATTTGCTGTATTCTGGCTGTGTCTCTCAGGGCGATCTGCATTCACATTTTGATCATCCGTCTTGAGTTTCATTTGTTCTAGGCATCTAGGGGTAATTCAAGCATTTGGGCTAATAGCCACTTATCAATGAGTACATACCATGTATGTCTTTCTGTGATTGGGTTAGCTCACTCAGGATGATATTTTCCAGTTCCAACCATTTGCCTCTGAATTTCATAAAGTCATTGTTTTTGATAGCTGAGTAATATTCCATTGTGTAGATGTACCACATTTTCTGTATCCATTCCTCTGTTGAAGGGCATCTGGGTTCTTTCCAGCTTCTGGCTATTATAAATAAGGCTGCGATGAACATAGTGGAGCCGCGTGTCTTTTTTTACATGTTGGGGCATCTTTTGGGTATATGCCCAGGAGAGGTATAGCTGGATCCTCAGGCAGTTCAATGTCCAATTTTCTGAGGAACCTCCAGACTGATTTCCAGAATGGTTGTACCAGTCTGCAACCCCACCAACAATGGAGGAGTGTTCCCTTTTCTCCACATCCTCGCCAGCATTTGCTGTCACCTGAGTTTTTGATCTTAGCCATTCTCACTGGTGTGAGGTGAAATCTCAGGGTTGTTTTGATTTGCATTTCCCTTATGACTAACGATGTTGAACATTTCTTTAGGTGTTTCTCGGCCATTCGGCATTCCTCAGCTGTGAATTCTTTGTTTAGCTCTGAACCCCATTTTTTAATAGGGTTATTTGTCTCCCCTGTCTAACTTCTTGGAGTTCTTTGTATATTTTGGATATAACCCTCTATCTGTTGTAGGATTGGTAAAGATCTTTTCCCAATCTGTTGGTTGCCGTTTTGTCCTAACCACAGTGTCCTTTGCCTTACAGAAGCTTTGCAGTTTTATGAGATCCCATTTGTCGATTCTTGATCTTAGAGCATAAGCCATTGGTGTTTTGTTCAGGAAATTTTTTCCAGTGCCCATGTGTTCCAAATGCTTCCCTAGTTTTTCTTCTATTAGTTTGAGTGTATCTGGTTTGATGTGGAGGTCCTTGATCCACTTGGACTTAAGCTTTGTACAGGGTGATAAGCATGGATCGATCTGCATTCTTCTACATGTTGACCTCCAGTTGAACCAGCACCATTTGCTGAAAATGCTATCTTTTTTCCATTGGATGGTTTTGGCTCCTTTGTCAAAAATCAAGTGCCCATAGGTGTGTGGGTTCATTTCTGGGTCTTCAATTCTGTTCCATTGGTCTATCTGTCTGTCTCTGTACCAATACCATGCAGTTTTTATCACTATTGCTCTGTAATACTGCTTGAGTTCTGGGATAGTGATTCCCCTGAAGTCCTTTTATTGTTGAGGATAGTTTTAGCTATCCTGGGTTTTTATTATTCAGATGAATTTGCAAATTGTTCTGTCTAACTCTTTGAAGAATTGGATTGGTATTTTGATGGGGATTGCATTGAATCTGTAGATTGCTTTTTGGCAGAATGGCCATTTTTACTATATTAATCCTGCCAATCCATGAGCATGGGAGATCTTTCCATCTTCTGAGATCTTCTTCAATTTCTTTCTTCAGAGTCTTGAAGTTCTTATTGTACAGATTTTCCTTGCTTGGTTAAAGTCACACGAGGTACTTTATATTATTTGGATCTATTATGAAGGTGTCAAGTTTCCTAATTTCTTTCTCGGCTTGTTTCTCTTTTGTGAGAAGGCTACTGATTTATTTGAGTTAATTTTATACCCAGCCACTTTGCTGAAGTTGTTTATCAGCTTTAGTAGTTCTCTGGTGGAACTTTTGGGATCTTAAATATACTATCATATCATCTGCAAATAGTGATATTTTGACTTCTTCTTTTCCGATCTGTATCCCTTGACCTCCTTTTTGTTGTCTGATTGCTCTGGCTAGAACTTCCAAGAACTATATTGAATAAGTAGGAGAGTGGGCAGCCTTGTCTAGTCCCTGATTTTAGTGGGATGGCTTCAAGTTTCTCTCCATTTTGTTTAATGTTAGCAACTGGTTTGCTGTATATGGCTTTTACTATGTTTAGGTATGGGCCTTGAATTCCTATTCTTTCCAGGACTTTTATCATGAAGGGGTGTTGAATTCTGGTGTAATTCTTATATGTCTTATATGTCTGCCTTTATATGCTACTTGACATATTTCCCCTACTGCTTTTAATAATCTTTCTTTGTTTTGTGCATTTGGTGTTTTGCCTATTATGTGATAGGAGGAATTTCTTTTCTGGTCCAATCTATTTGGAGTTCTATAGGCTTCTTGTATGTTTATGGGCATATCTGTCTTTAGGTTAGGGAAGTTTTCTTCTATAATTTTGTTGAAGATATTTACTGGCCCTTTAAGTTGAGAATCTTTGCTCTCTTCTATACCTATTATCTTTAGGTTTGATCTTCTCATTGTCTCCTGGATTTCCTGGATTTCCTAGATTTCCAGGATGTATAGGTTAGGAGCTTTTTGCATTTTACATTTTCTTTGGCAGTGTGTCAATGTTTCCTATTGTATCTTCTATTCTCAAATTCTCTCTTCTATCTCTTGTATTCTGTTGGTGATGCTTGTGTCTATGACTCCTGATCCATTTCCTATGTTTTCTCTCTCCAGGGTTTTCTTCCTTTGTGATTTCTTTATTGTTTCTATTTCTACTTTTAGATCCTGGATGGTTTTGTTCAATTCCTTCACCTGTTTGGTTGTTTTTTTTCAGTAGTTCTCTAAGGGATTTTTGTGTTTCCTCTTTAAGGGCTTCTACTTGTTTACCTGTGTTGTCCTTTATTTCTTTAAGGGAATTATTTATGTCCTTCTTAAAGTCCTCTACCATCACCATGAGATGTGATTTTTAAATCCAAATCTTGCTTTCTGGTGTATTGGGATATCCAGTATTTGCTTTGGTGGGAAAATTGATATCTGATGATATCAAGTAGTATGGTCAGTGGCTTGACCCTCCTGTAAGCCTGTGTGTTAGCACTCCTTGAGATTGCTTTTTCCCAGTGGGATCTGGGTACAGAGAGCTGTGTCACATGGTCAACACCAGGCACAGTCAAAAACTGGAAGGATCCTGTCCCAGACTGCTCCTGGGTTCCTGTGTCCTGAAGGGCTCCATGTGAGTACCTTTGAGCAGAAGTGGTGGTCTTACCTCTTCTCTCAGGTGTGTCAGAGCTCCTAGCAACTGGTTTTCAGCTCTGGGCTCAGGCAGAGACCAGAAGGATCCTGTCCCTGACTGCTCCTAGGTTCCTGTGTCTTGAGGGTTCTAGGCAGGTTCCTCTTGAGCCAGGAATGTGAACAGAGGTGGTGGTCTCCCCTGAACTTTCAGGATTGTCTGAACTTCTGAGAGTCCATCTCTCTCCCCCATGGGATTTTTGTCATACATATATATTCCTTAAAGCTTAAAAGAAGTCACACTATAAAGAGGCAGCAATGCCTCTCACAGATACCACTACTATTTAAATAAAGGGCCAATAACTGTGTATGAAGATCCTTTTTTTTATTTGCTGCTTAGCAAGGTCTAATTGGCACCACCCTAATCATTAAAATTCATTTTCATTGCATTAGTTATCTTCCAGACTAGATGGTAAAACTCTATTACTGAAGACTCCAAATACTTGGGTCATGTACTGTGGAGAATTTGTCCAGACATAAAAGCTTTATCCCTGCAAGTTAACTTTTACAGTGCTAAAAGGTATACCCTAACTGGGAGTGGCAGGGATGGCAGGAAGAGTAATAGTCTTACTCGGCTGTGATACCTGAAACCTACACTAGCAACTAGCCTTAAAAGTTTGCTGATTGGCTCAATTGTAGCATAAATATAAACAACCACATTCTGCTTGAACTTAAGACCCACTCCATAAGATAGAGCTCATTCTTGGTATCACTTACATAGTTGAATTAAATACAATTTATTTATAGTCAATTATTCACAGGTACTTACAACCTATAGTATTTGTTTATTCTTTCATATGTTTTTTCACGTAACACAATTTTGTTATTTTCGCAGGGATTTGAATTCTGTTTATATTATATTACTACATAACTTCCAGTTGAAGCACTGGAATGGAAACTCTTGGTTCCAAGATAAGAAAGTGCTTTCAAGATAGTATTTCTGGGGCTGGAGAGATGGCTCAGCGGTTAAGAGCACTGACTGCTCTTCCAGAGATCCTGAGTTCAAATCCCAGCAACCACATGGTGGCTCACAACCATCTGTAATGGGATGCCCTCTCCCGGTGTGTCTGAAGACAGTTACAGTGAACTCATATACATAAAATAAATACATCTTAAAATATTTTTTAAAAAAGATAGTATTTCTGTAATATATGTAACATCTATAAATTGCTATAATTGTTTCATCTTCCATAACTGCCATTTATTCATTCATTCATTTAATCAGTGAATATTAATGGAACACCAACAAAGTTCCAAGCAATGAACACTGCCACCACTTCTTTATCTCCCTCCTCAACCTTCCCAGACTGTCTTGGAGTTCTGAAGAAGTTTGCTTTCTCCATACTTACCAATATGCCACAAGGTCACTGTAGCTCTAGGCCATCTCTCTCTCTCTAGAGATCTTCACTCTATATATCTAGATAGCTCATTCTAGATACGTTTGCTCTTTTTCTATTCCCATAAAGATGCAGAAATGGAAATTTCAAAAAGTCTAAAAGGTAGAACCTGAATGGGACCTGAGGTATCCCCAACCTCCAATCTATACTGTCTGTCTTTTGCCTAAATTTTCTATTTCTCTTCCCAAGTCACCTTCCTCCCCACAAGTCTTCTCATGGCATTTTTTACCTCAGTATTTCTGAAAGAGTAAATAATGGGGTTCAAGAGAGGTGTGACAACTGTATAAAACACAGCCACAACCTTGTCCACAGGGAGAGTAATACAGGGTCTCATGTAGACAAAAGAGCAGGGTATAAAAAACAGACCCACCACAGCCAGGTGAGAGGCACAAGTAGATAGTGCCCTATACCGTCCTTCTGCTGTGTGGCTCCTCAGAGAATGCAGAATGACCACATAAGAAGCTAACAGCACTGCAAAGCTGATCACTGAGATGGAACCACCATTGATGATGACTAGCAGGCTAATCAGGAAGGTGTCTGAGCAAGCCAGCTTCAACACTGGGTGGACATCGCAGAAGTAGTGGTCAATGACGTTGGGACCACAAAACGGCAGCTGGAAAATGAGGAAAGTTTGTCCAGCAGAATGCAGCAAACCCCCACTCCATGCTGCTCCAACCAGGAGGCCACACACTCTTTGGTTCATGATAGTGACATAGTGCAAGGGCTTGCAGATGGCCACATAGCGGTCATAGGCCATCACTGTCAGAAGGAAGATTTCAGTGCCACCAAAGAAATGAAGGAAAAATATTTGTGTGATGCAACCCTGGAGGGAAATTACTTTCTTCTTGAGCAAAGAGTCTAAGATGAGTTTAGGGGCTGTGACAGAACAGTAGCAAACTTCTACCAATGACAAGTAGCTGAGGAAAAAATACATGGGGGAAGAGAGCCCTTTGCTGGCCATGACAGTCACCACAATAAGGCCATTGCCCAACACAATGGCTGTGTACATCAGGAGAAACATCACAAAAATGACCTTCTGCACATGCTGGCTCTGGGATAATCCCAAGAAAATTATTTCTGTAACATTGCTTGCAGCTGCCATCCTTCTAAGATCAATTTCTAGAAGCCTAGAATCAAAGAAAGCAAAATCAGAACTCCTTCAGAAATGAAAAGCATCTTCCTTGGGCTTTGTAGCTTATTCATTTTTTTCTATATATGTGTCTCTGTCTCTCTCTGAGATTCTCTCTCTCTCTCTCTCTCTCTCTCTCTCTCTCTCTCTCTCTCTTTCTTGTCTCTCTCTCTCCCCCATGCCTTGTATCAAGGACTCCATGACACAAGTGACTAAAATAGCCATTATCTACTCCTTGATATTGGTCTCAGGCTACAAGTAGTGGTACAAAAGCACAGAAGTTCCTGTACTCTACCCTCACAAATAGAAATAAATTATGCATAATGCAGTCCATATGGAAATTAGTGATTATTCTGGAGATCAGAAACATGAGACTTTGTTTCAGCCAATAGCTAAGGTCACTAATTTCAAACTGTGACTGTTGTTTGCATTCTTCAAAAAGTCTGCCTGAATCTCCTACTCATAATGACTTAACATCTCTCTACTGGAATAAGATCAATGCTCTACAATGAGTGATAGAATTTCTCAACTCTAATTATTCTACAATTGTTAAAACTTGCCAGGCTCCTGAACTTGAACATAATAAAAGTCAAAGTATAAAGTACAGGAGCATAATTGTGTATGTTTTATATACATTATCACTCTGTTCCTGGCATCTGTGAAAGTGGGTTCAAATACTTAGGAGTTTAGTCAGCACCACCTTCAGGAATCTAATCCTAAGATTCTGGTGCAAGAGTATCCTACCAACCCATTCACAGACTTGACGGGTACATGTGCTATATGTGGAAGTAAGAGGGAACTCGGAAGCGCCACCTATATTTTTTTTTTGACACAGTGTCTCTCATAGGGTCATGGGGCTTGTAAATTCTCTTAGCCTGGCTGGCCAACAAATCTGAGATAACCACCTATCTCTGCCTCCTCAGCACCATCGCATCTTGTCTGTAACATGGTTGCTGAGGAACAAATTCCATCTTCATTTGTGCATGGCAAGCATTTAACCAACTAACCCATCTTCTCCGCCCTGCTTTTGTTTGCATTAGGTTAAGTTGCCTTAGGTTGGCTTTAATTTAAAATTATTAATATGTAAGGTGTCTGAGCAATGCAGTCGTCTTAAAAACTGAAAGCTAAATTAATTTGAAGTAGAACAACAATAAAGTAACCAACAACTTCTAACAGGAAATAGAAAAAAAATGTTTGAAAGAATTCCACGATGGGATCATCACAGAAGTTAAACACAGACAACAATGATGACATAATGAAGTCTACATAATTTTAATTCTAAATTCTTAATTAATAAAGACAAAATAAAAGACTCTTAAAGATAAGTGCACATTCTTTCCAGACAGTAAACAACCTGAATATTTCTAGGATTTGAAGTTAATAAAACTTTGGAGACACACAAAGAAGCTTAAATTGAACTGATCCAATAAACACCTTCCTTTAAAACATTTCAGATCAACCAAATGAACCAACACCTACTTTATGACATCCTGTGTGGCATTTCCTGTCTAAGAACTTCATGTACTATGTAGTTATAAAGATGACATTGGCTCTTCTGCTCTTCCTCTTTCTCTCTCTTCCTTTGTCTCTCTCTTTCTCTCTCTCTCTCTCTCTCTCTCTCTCTCTCTCTCTCTCTCTCTCTCTCTTCCTCTCTTCCTCTCCTGGCTTGACACGAAAAAAAAAAAAAAAAGATGACATTGGCCCTGCTGCCCTGGTTCATTGTTGCCTCTCTCCTATTTTTTCTCCAAAGATAAATTGCAGAAAATTTAGGTTAATCAGACACATTCCTTCACTTTGTTTTACTCAAAATCATAAGCTACTGTTTTGGAAGGATGTTCTTGGGTTTCTCATCCTATTGAGGGAAATTCTGGAAAAATTAATATCATGGTTGATGACATAGAACTTGGATGAAAATGAGGTATCACACCTACTATTTAAGAGTATGTAATTCACCCACTTCCTCCTCTGGTGCTGACCCAAATCTGGCTGCATTCTGGAGGCAGACCAGAAAGAGAGATGGGAACTATTTCAGGGTGGGGGGATGGGGAGCAAATCCAAGAGAAAAGGAAATTTTTAAATAGTAACAGTAAGAAAATTAACAATGATGGTGATCCAAGTGGGCCACTTGTCAGGGATAATGCCTACTAAGACAGCTTGTTTCCATAGCTTAGTGGTGAGTAGATAGTAAAGAAAACATATTTCTGGAGTCAGATAAGCTTGTTGCCAGGAAAAAAAGATCACGTTTGTAAGATTTGTGTTTGGAACCACAGAACTTATCATCAGCACTTAGCCACCAAGAGTTAGCTAAAATTTATGTGTTTGAATGGATCCATCAGGTCTCACCAGCAAAACTGTAAGCTTTTGAAAGCACTTAGAGTATGTATTATGTCCTCTATAGCACTCTACACAGATTTGAGCATAGTAGATGTTAGTAAGCAGCTTGGTGTGATCCTTGTGTCCTCTATTACTAAATATTTTAGGAAGCCAAGGCAACAAGGAAGAAGCTCTGGAATCTGAACAGAGTCTCAGAGTACATAATCTGTTTGAAGATAACTCAAAGAACATCCCCAGGAGAGGCTTAGTGGCTGAACTTACCTTGGAAATATTTAATTGCTTTGATTCTTAATCTTATTTTCCAGATCTTTTATAGTCTGAAAATGAGTTTATTTTCATAGTCACTCCAAGAAAAAAGTTTTATTTCATCACTGATATCTGCAAACAGAGTAGTCAAAGAAATATGTAATGTATGTTAGTGTTTATGAATCTAAAACTTGGAGATCTTGGTTCAAGATTACTCTTCAGAAAATTTGGGTTTATTTCTTTTTCTTTCTGTAGTGCTGAGGCTAATAACCAAAGCCTCCACGAGGCTCACAGAGCTTGAACTCCCAACAAAGATTATGCTTGGGTTAGACATAGGTCCCTTACACATATGTAGCAGATACGCATTTTAGTCTTAAAGTAGGTCCCCTAACAATTGGAGTCGGGGCTATGTATGACCCTGTTGCTTGACTTTAGATCCCTTTCCCTGAGCTGGGCTGCCTTGTCTGGCCTCATAGGGAGAGCATGCACTTAATCCTACTATGATTTGGTGTGCCAGGGCAGGTTCATACCCATGGAGGGAAGGGGCTTCCCTTCTCTGAAAAGAAAAGAAGGGGTCATAGGGTAGAAGAGTGGACTCAGAAGGGGGCTGTGATCAGGATGTAAAGTGGATAGATAGATAGATAGATAGATACATACATACATACATACATACATACATACATACATATAGATACATAGATAGATACATAGATAGATACATAGGTAGATACATAGATAAAGATAGATGATAGAGAAAGAAAGATAGATGATAGATAGATACATAGATAGATACATAGATAGATAGATAGATAGATAGATAGATAGATAGATAGATAGATAAAGATAGATGATAGATAGAGATAGATAGATAAATAGATAGATAGATAGATAGATAGATAGATAGATAGATAATGGATAGATAGATGATAGATAGATACATACATACATAGATAGATAGATAGATAGATAGATAGATAGATAGATAGATAGATAGATAGATAGATAGATAGATAGATAGATAGATGGATGGATATGGATGGATGGATGGATGGATGGATGGATGGATGGATGATGGAGGGATGATGGATGGATGATGGAAATAGACGGATAGATGGAAGATAGATAAAGATAGATAGATCAGATAGATAGATCAGATAGATAGATTAGATAGATAGGTAGATGATATAGATAGATAGATAAATGATAGATAGATGGATGATAGATGATAGATGGATGGATAGATGGATAGATGGATAGATAGATACATAGATGCATACATGGATGCATGGATGGATGGATGGATGGATGGATGGATGGATGGATAGATGGGGATGGATGATAGATAGATGGATAGATAATGGATGAGAAAAAGATGGATGATGGGGGATGATACATAGATAGATGGATGGATAGATAGATAGATGGATGGATGGATGATGGATAGATGGAGATAGATAGATAAAAGAAAGATGGATGATGGATGGATGGATGGATGGATGGATGGATGGATGGATGGATGGATGATGGAGATGGATGGATAAAGAAAGATGGATGATGGATGGATAGATAAATGGATGGATGGATAAATGGATGGATGATGGATGGATAATACATGGATGGATGGATATATGGATGGATGGATGCATGGATGCATGGATGGATACATGGATGGATGTAGATGGATGCATGGATGGATGGATACATGGATACATAGATAGATGCATAGATAGATACATAGATAGATGGATAAAGATAGATGATAGATAGATAGATAGATAGATAGATAGATAGATGGATGCATACATAGATACATAGATACATGGATACATGGATACATAGATACATAGATGCATGGATAGATACATAGATAGATACATGGATAGATAGATGAGATGGATGATGAGAGATAGATAGATAAAGAAAGATGGATGATAGATAGATAAATGGATAGATGGATAAATAGATGGATGATGGATAGATAATACATGGATGGATGGATATATAGATAGATGGATGCATGGATACATGGATAGATACATGGATAGATGCATGGATGGATGCATGGATGGATGGATACATGGATGCATGGATGGATGTAGATGGATGCATGGATGGATGGATGGATGATGGATGATGGATGGATGGATAGATGGATGGATGGATAGATGGATAGATGGATGGATACATACATGGATACATGGATGCATGGATACATGGATACATGGATGCATAGATGGATGGATGCATAGATGGATGCATGGATAGATGGATGGATGGATGATAGGGATGGATGGATAAAGAAAAGATAGATGATAGATGGATAAATAGATAGATAGATAAATAGATAGATGATAGATAGATAATACATAGATAGATAGATATATAGATAGATAGATACATAGATACATAGATAGATACATAGATAGATGCATAGATAGATACATAGATAGATAGATACATAGATACATAGATAGATGCATAGATAGATACATAGATAGATAGATAAAGATAGATGATAGATAGATAGATAGATAGATAGATAGATAGATAGATAGATAGATAGATACATACATAGATACATAGATACATAGATACATAGATACATAGATACATAGATACATGGATACATAGATATGGATGCATGGATAGATGCATAGATAGATGCATGGATACATAGATACATGGATAGATGCATGGATGGATGCATGGATAGATAAAGATGGATGATGGATGGATGGATGGATGGATGGATGGATGGATGGATGGATAGATGGATGGATGGATGGATAGGATGGATAGATAATGCCTCATACATGCTATACGAACACAACCACTACATTGCCACCAGACAAAAAATTCAGATTTCTGCATAGGTTTATCTCAATTCAGGATCAGATGAACTTAATACCTTTATGTCATGCAGAGAATGTCAGGAATAAGAAAGTCTTAGCAACTTTCCTTAAATTGCTTAAAAGACTATTTCGCACAAAAGATACATAAAAGTTAGTTTGAAAAGCTAACAGTACAAATTAGTCTCAGATAGCCATGTTACCAGAAGCTCACATAAATGTGACTGACTATACAATCATCTCTGAGACAAACTACAAGCTGAATCTCACCCTGTCATTTAGCCAGATAGGCATCACTCACAAAAACTTACCTAAAGCTATCCCATAAGCTGATAGAGAGCAATCTGAGAAAAGCTCTCTGTTTGTGGAAGCACGTGAAGCAGAGATACCAACAATGAAATTGAACAATGTAGAGACTTGGTGTGCTGCTCAGTTGGTAGAGGGCTTACCTAATACGCAGAAAGCTCCAGGATCACATAAGATTAGCTCTTGTGGCACATACCTATAATCCCAGCACTTGAAGGTGGTAGCATGAAGATCAGAAGTTTAAGATCATCCCCAGTGTGTATAGCACTACACTTGGATACATGAGATTTCATTAGAGAATAAAGGAGAGAGAAAGAGAAAAATGAAGAGAGAGGAAGAATGTGCCAGTGTGTGAAAGGCCTCACCCTAGTGTTTTTCCTTCTTTGGAAGAGCCCAGTAAATGCAACAGACTCAGAATCTGCTCCACCCAAAGGGAGCACATGTTCTCAATGCTAATACCTCTCTGTGTACCAACTACAGCTCTTAATTACTATCTCATTAGAAAGAGACAGAGGAATATAATACAATTATTCTACTTAAATTATGAAAAGCAAGTTAGAAATGTTTGCTCACCAAGGATCTTTAAGGTGTGAGAGATAAAGAATTTAGATCAGAGAGCTAAATTCCCTGAGCATTCACTGCCTGGGGAATTTCTGAGAACAGCAAAGGTCAATTTCGCATTTGCTTCTTTCATGGTTAAGAGATCTCTCTCTAATTAATCCAATTATAAAGACAAGATTTATGCTTGCCTCTTATGATTGTTCCCTGATGCTCTGGTCCCAAAGGTCCTCCCACCTTTTGGGTCAGGTTAGTGATGAAGAGGAATCCAACATCACAGCCCACTAGGACATCCTCAAATGGCTCCAGGTGGCCTATCCTGGTCTCTCACATGTCATTGTACCCATAACATCAGCAAGTTACAGAAAAAGTCCAGTCAAGGAAATCCAGGCCACCTGACACACTTGCTTTCACTATGTCAGAGTCATAGAATGGTCTTTGACCTCATCTTGTCCACCTCATTCATTAGAAAGATGAGAGAGTAACCAAAGGAGAAATTGTGGAACAACTACCCCAGCTCTCTCTAACATCTGTTGTAAGAGTCTTCCAATTCTTCATTCTAACAATTACAAGCATTTTTTTTAATCTAGACATGTAGGAAACATTTTTAATCATTACCAGAAAAGTAACCAAGTATATAAAAGGCCTGAGATTTTTGTGTGCTCTACGTTTTCAATTAGTTTTTTTCTTGACATAAAGTTGCAATATTTCTGGAGAGGAATTGTAAGGACAGACAGCACAAGGAATGCATCCTATACCCTGAGCATGCACAGAAACAGAAAGCATTTCTCTTATAAAACATTATTATACTGAACTAATACAATTCTTAAGGCAAAATTTTCCTAAAAATTTCACAGAAAACTGATATGCTGGTGAAATGACATACATACACCTACATGAACATACATTGCAACGTACAAGCATTTTTTAACAAATTCTCAGAACATGGTGAAGGGGCATCAGGAAAAACTGGAGCTCCCCAACTGCAAGATGTAATTTTCAAAGCAAATACTACATTTGCATTTCTTTATCTTTTTGCTTTTCAATGGCTCATACAGGGAAAGTAGCATTCTCCATGGCAACAAGCACTCCTATTAGATTAAACAAGTAGGGTTCAGAAAAGTGAGGACATGTGTTCAAACTTACAATATTCATAAATGATTCTATTGAATCAAATTACTAGGTGTTGTGGAACCTACCCACCCACAATATGAGAAAATGTATCTAGGACATGCATGTCCCATCATCTGCTTCTCCATAGTTCTGAGAAGTATAAAACAAAGTGCAGATGTGGCATCACCTCCCATTAGAAGCCCAGTACACTACATAAATATTAAAATTGAATTTTCAAAGCTGCAGAAATGTTCATTATTCAAGGAAATTTGCTAATCCTTCTATATCTTATATTAATCAAGACACTTATTTATCACTTACAAAATAAACAATATTGATTTATGTTAGAGACAGCATCTTCACTTCCCAATAAAACTTCTTTTGGAAAGAAAAGAAGATTGAATACCGGTATATCAAAATGAGCTTGTAATTTTCTTAGTATACCACGGCTGATAGAATGGAATGGAGAACGATTAAAGCTTACATACCTCTTGTCTGTACACACAGGTTCATACACATGTAAACACACTGCTGAGTACTTAATGGTGTTCAATTGCTATGAAAGTAAAGAAGGCATCTATCTAATCAATGTTATATTTACATTATATTTATATTATATAATGCATATTATATATTGTGTATTTATGATATATCATATAACATGTATCTTATGTATTATATATTACATATTATATAAAACATACTACATTTTATTACATTCCTGTTACATATTATATCATATGTTACATAATACATATATATTATATATATTACATATAATATATTATATATTATAAATATATTTTTTACATATGATAAATATTTTTAAGAAAAGAAAAGAAAATTTTAGGCACAATATCATGAGAGAAAAACCTCCAAAGATCCCATTGAATTCATTTTTTTGTTGGTATCTACTGCTCACCTTGCAGCATACCCTTTAGAGTAGTTTGAAGGAGATAAAATTCTTCAATAATTCTTGTCCTTAATAGTTATGAACAATAAATACCAGTAATGTTACAAAACATCATTCAGTTGTATTTTCTATTAACATATTACACAATAATGATTAGGTTATATGTTTTGGTAAGATAACACATTAATGATTTTGTATGACTCTGGAGTACACCACATAAGGAGTTGTGTACCATCAAATTATCTCATTGCTGGTGATGTTTACTGTGGGTAATTATATAAGAGGTAGTTAAGAAGGTACATGTTTCCTTTTATAATTAAGAAGGATCTGTCAAGAGATAGTAAGATAGCTTACTAACTTATTTCACATTCAAAATGAATGAAAAAATATTCTCTTAAATTAAGAATTTGTTTCTATCAAGACTGCATTTGTAAGACCAATTTTTCAAATTAACTCTATGAAGCAAAAATATTTCTCTTCCATGTCATAGTAACATTACCACAAAAAGTAAATATGACCCAAAATAAGAATAGGCTAATATTCTGCTGCAAATATTTGCTACAGTATTATGGAAAGTTGTAATGCAAATGATCAGAAATAGCTAATTATATAACAGTATTTTAATAACAGGGCCTAATTTACAATATTTTAGAAGATATTTATCAGCTACAATAATGCTAAATGAGCCTTCTGGGCCCTCAGTGCTCATCAGTTTAGACTCAGCACCATTCCAATCCCAATAGCCAATATCCAGACTCTATTTCTCATCTGCTTTCATTATCCTGAACCATAGATTCTTCATGGCTTTCTTCACTTCTGCATTTCTCAGGGAGTAGATAAGAGGATTGAGGAGGGGAGTTATCACCGTGTAGAACACAGCTATCATCTTGTCTACAGGCAGGGTATCAGAAGGCCTCGAATAGATGAAGACACATGGACCAAAGAACAATATAACCACAGTGACATGGGATCCACAGGTGGACAGAGCTTTGCGCCGTCCCTCAGCACTCTGAGTTCTCAGGTGGAACAAGATGACCACATAGAATGCTAAGAGGACGACAAAGCTGATCACAGACAGTGTTCCCCCATTGACAACAATCAGCAGACCAATGAGGAAGGTGTCTGAACAGGCAAGTTTAAGCACAGGAAGCAAGTCACAGAAATAATGGTCAATGATATTGGGGCCACAGAAAGATAAAGGAAGAATGAGAAGGATCTGGGAAAAGGAATGCACAAAGCCTCCTATCCAAGCTGATCCTACAAGGACAGCACACACCTGTTGGTTCATGATGCTGGTGTAGTGCAGGGGTTTGCAGATTGCCACATAGCGGTCATAGGCCATCATGGTGAGCAGGAAAATCTCAGTGCCACCAAAGAAGTGCATGAAGAAAAGCTGTGTCATGCAGCCACACACAGATATGGATTTCTTTTCAGCAAGGAGATCCAAGATGAGTTTGGGGGCTGTTGTGGAGGAGTAGCAGATCTCCACAAAGGAGAGGAAGCTGAGGAAGAAGTACATTGGGGATCCAAGATTTCTGCTGACTGCCACAGTGACCACCATGAGAAGATTCCCAAGCACAATGGCAATGTACAGGAGCAGAAATAGCACAAAGCAAACTCTCTGCCCCTCTTTATTGGGAGAGAGTCCCAGAAAAATGAACTCAGTCACATTGAGTAGGTGAGCCATGAGGGAGCAAGTTGGATGGTATGATCTGAAATGATACAAAATGCTTCATGAAATAAGTAATTTAAATAAAATCTTTTGTAGCAAACCTTGTATTATGTATTAAAAAATATGAAAGAGTTAATAATTAAATAAAAGCATACCAAAGAGACAGAGAAAGTATGACTTCATAGTGTTTGGCTGCAATTATGGAGAAAGTAACTAAATATACAGCTGAAGACAATGAACACCGCTGATATGATAAATGAGTGTTAGGGACTTTGAACTTTACCTGTAGTCAAGAAGGAATCTTAAGAAATGTCTCAGCCTAACATCAAATGACCTTGTTGCAGAAAGTAGAGTCAAAGACGGGTGACTACTTATAAACTCAAAAAATCCACTCATTGTTCAACAGATGTTCAGGAGAGTGTTGAAATATCCAAGCTTGATGATTTTCTCATATTTTTGACATTTTTACTGTGGTTTCACTAAAGATTTTATTCTTTGCCTTTCTCCTGGCTCATTTTCCTTTCTTGGATTAGGGATTAGGAGATGTTATTTAACCTCTCACATAGTCATTGGGGCCTTCAGAAGACAAGTCCATGATACACCTCCCTTGACATTCAGCATCTCTTGAGAGAACCACAAGCCTATACAGTCATGGTCTGTGACCTTCTTTCTTTTTCCCCACCAAACCCTGACTCTCTATAGTCATTTAAATGATGACACCATCATAATCCAGCCCATGCTCATTTTCTTCTTTGTGGGCATGCTCATTTCCTCCAAACATATGCCCTCAGTGTCAGCAGTCTGCTACACTTTTAAGGTGCTGACTCATGCTCAGGGTCATCCTTACCCACAGACATTTATCCCTATTCTCAAGAAATCATCCAGACTACCACTGACACTGACTGACTTGAAAACTATCCCAATACACACTAGACTGGTCCAAAGTAGTGGAAGACGGTATGCATCCCCAGAGCCTCTCCTGTAATAAGACTCAAGGGCACCTAAGAATAGGAGCCAGATGGCTTCCATTCATATCACAAAGTTTCCCTTCCTCCAAGGCTTAGACTGGTGACATGATTGACTTTCCTACAGGTCAAAAGGGACACACTAGTAAAAACACAGAAACAAAAAGAAGATGAAGACCAAAAAATCCATTTATGAAGGAAGGTACTGCTCACAAGCCAGACTCCTGTCCTCATACATTCAGGTTTCCTACAGTGGCAATTCTGTGATTTCTAGAAAGTTCTTTAACTTCTTAGAGGATAATATTCCAAATGATATAATACAGAGACACATACTATAGGAATTGAGACTATAAATCTCTACCCAGTCTCCTGGTACAAGTTCTCTTCAAATGTCTCTTTGTGTTTCAATCCGAGATAGAAACTCCACATCCCCCCACATACATAGGTCCTCACAGTCAGTGGCCCCATTTACCTTATGACATTTTGGAATCAGAGCACTTACCGCACTGAATAGCAGTTATTTATGCAGTCATCTCTCTAGCTATGGTATGATCTTTCTAAAGGCAGAGACTGTTCCTTTCTTACCACTTCACAGCTAGTATGTGAAGTGTTTATGAATTTCATGACACCCCTCCCTTTTCTTTCCAAATATATTCAGTCATCACATATGAAAGATACCCCCGAAGACAAAGCTAAGGCCACAGCAAAGTCCATGTAATTTTGCTGCTCTGAATATACAGATGCAAAAGCAGTCTCTGGACTCATGCTGTTTCTCTGTGAGCCAATGGAGAATCACTAAGCCAACTATGACCTACCCCTGCCTCCCTGGAGTACCAGGAAGATCTGCTCCCCTTGCAGTTTTAAACTTACAACCTCAAATCTCAAGTAAAAGAAAAGCAGACTTGCCTCAGATGTGCCATAGAAATCTGAGCACTCAGATAGCTCAGTCTTAAATTCATGCTGCCTAGATAACGTCAAGAGATAGGACATGATCAGATGGGAGGAAGGAGATCCCCAGAGATATACAGTCTCTCCTCTTCCTAATAATGCCTAATAATGCCTCATGGGAAGCAAGACTTCTAAATCCTCTATAAGAAACATTAGACATCAGAGACAATGCAATTCAGTTGAATTCACCCATTGTTCACAGAACATTGACACACATGGATCTGTTATATGATGAGAATTCATCTACCTATCATAAGTTTCATCTGCAGGCTTCATATAAAATGGCACTACTATCCAGAGTGACCCAAGGATTAGTAAACATACATGTCTGGAAATTAAAAAAGGACATCTATTGTCTGTGGTAGAAAAAAAAACAGATTAAGTAGTATGAAACAAATCTAGAAGCAAGTAATGGCTTTCCCTTAGAGAAGGTAGTTCTGTCTAAAGACATTTTCCCATTTTCCAACATAGAAGGGAGGAAAATGTCCAACGACATTAAGAAAATATTGGATTCTAGGATAGCTGGCAGAAGTGAGTTGCCCATGTGATCCCTGGAGCCCCAGTTGTCTAGCTCTGGGCTTACTCCCTAGTCTGAAGATTTGTGAGACCAGAAGAGCGACCTGCCTTCCCATGGAAACATTCCCATGGGCCTCAAAACTATCTTGAAACACTGCTTAACCACCCATTCTAGTTGGATCTTCCTGCCACCCTAGCTGGTCTGACTGAGACACAGTCTACAGAGCAGGGCTCATCAGCAACATACACTGCAGAGTAGGGGCTTCCTGAGGCACAGCCAACAGAGAAGTGTACCCTGATTTCCATTGTCAGGCCCATGGCTCACACCACCTTCTTGAGAGTCCTGCTGACATCAGGATTATCCAGCCAACACCAGGGCAAAGCAGATGACTAAAGTACAGCAGTGTAAGAACATAATCAACAAGAACCAGGACAATATGGCACCATCAGAGTCCAGCTATCCCACTACAACAAACCCCGGATATCCTAATGAAACTGAAGCACAAGAAGAGGATCTTAAATCCAATTTTGTAAAGGTGATAGAGGTCTTTAAAGAGGACAGGAATAAATCCCTTAAGGAAATACAGAAAAATACATTCAAACAGGTAGAGGCATTAAAAGAGGAAGCAAATAAATATAAAGAAATACAGGTAAATACAATCAGCCAGGTGAAGGATATGAATAAAACTGTCCAAGACCTGAAAAGGGAAATGAAATTTGTAAAGAAAACACAAACTAAGCCAATCACGAAGACGGAAAACCTGGGAAAGAAAACAGGAACTATAGACAAAAGCATCACCAACAGAATACAGGGGATGGAAGGGAGAATCTCAGATGCAGAGGTATGATAGAAGAAGTCAATATATCAGTCAAAGAAAATGCAAAGTCTATAAAGTTGATGTTTATCCAGAAAATATGGAACACTATGAAAAGACCAAACCTAAGAATAATAGGAATAGAAGAAGAAGAGGAGGAGGGGGGAGGAACAGGAATAGAAACATCTTCAACAAAATCATAGATAAAAATTTCTATAATCTAAATAAAAAGGATGCCTATAAAAGTGAAAGAAGCTTACAGAACACCAAGTAGAATAGATCACATAAAAATCAAAACACTAAACAGATCAAAATTTTTAAAAAGAAGCATGGGAAAAGGGCCAAATAACATATAAAGACATACCTATCAGAATTACACCGGACTTTTCATCTGAGACTCTAAAAGCTAGAATGGCCCGGGCAGAGGTCCTATAGATCCTAAGAGTCCACAGATGTCAGCCCAGACTACTAAACCCAGCAAAACTTTCAGTGACAATAGATGGAGAAATCAAGATATTCCATGACAAAACCAATTTTAAACAATATCTTTCCACTAATCCAGCCCTACTGAGAATACTGGAAGGAAAGTTCCAAACCAATGAGGCTAACTATACTTAGAAAAACACAAGAAATAAATAATTTCGTACCATTAAAACAAATAGAAGAGAAATACACACACACACACACTCAACTGCCACACACAACATAATAGGAAGTAAGAATCATTGGTCAAAATATTATTCAACATCAATGGACTCAATTCCCCAGTAGAAAGAGGCTAACAGAATGAATGTGTAAACAGAATCCTTCATCTGCCCCTTACAAGAAACACATCTCAGCAACAGTCATAATTCCAGTACAAAGGACTAGAAGAAGGTTTTCCAAGCAAATGGACCCAAGAATAAAGCTGGATGAACATTCTAATATCTAATATGATAGAATTAAACTGAAAGTACTGAAAAGAGACAGGGAAGGACACTTCACACTCACCAAAGGAAAACTCCACCAAAAGGAAGTTTGAATTTTGAACATCTATGTCCCAAATGAAAGGGTACCCACATTCATAAAAGAAACATTACTAAAGCTTAAACAGCACATAAAACCCCACAAATTAATACCCCATTCTTAGCAATTGACAGATCATTGAGATAGAAACTAAACAGAGAAATAACAAAACTAGTAGAGGGTATAATTCAAATGTATCTAACAGATATATAGAGAACATTTGAACCAAATACAGAAGAATATTCCTTCCTCTCATCACCTCATAGAATGTTCTCCAAAATTGACCATAAAATCAGTCACAATTCAATAAAAAGGATGGCAGTACATACCCAAACTTATGGAATACTATGAAAGCAGTGCTAAGGGGAAAGCTCATGGCACTAAGTGCCTCCATAAATAAATTGAAGAGTTATCATACTAACAAATTAAAAGTATATCTGAAGGCTCTAGAAAAAAGATTAAACACACACAAGAGTAGATGATAGGAAAAAATTAAACTCAGGGCTAAAATAAATTCATTAGAAATAAAAAAAGTTAAGAATCAACAAAACCAAGAATTAGGTCTTTTTGTCTGTCAACAAGATAGACAAATCTTTATCCAAACTAAATGAAAGGCACAGAGACAGTATCCAAATTAACAAAATCAGAAATGAAAAGGGAGACATAATAATAGACACTGGAATTCAAAGGACCATTAGGTCTTACTTCAAAAGCCTGTACTTCACAAAATTTGAAGATCTAAATAAAATGGATAATTTTCTAGACAGATACTAATTACCAAAGCTAAATCAAGATCGGATAAGTAATCTGAATAGTCCTATAAGCTCTAAGGAAATAAAACCAGTCATTAAAAATCTTCCAAACAAATCCCATGGGGGAGAGATCTGAACTCCCAGAAATGCGGACACTTCTGGGACCTCAGGAAAGACTGCCATTTCTGCCCACCTCTGTCCACTTCTACCCACATTCTAGGCCAAAGTGGAAACTGCATAGCGCCTCCTGATACAGGAATATAGGAAGAGTCAGTGGCAGGAACCAGATGGATTCTAGCTGGGCCTGTAACTGAACTGAACCAGTACCACAGCTCCCTGTACCTATATCCTGTGGGGGAGAGAGCTGGACCCTCAGAAGTGCAGACACTCCTGAGAACCTACAGGAGACAAATACTTTCTGCCCACATTGCTGACTCAAGAAGAAATCACCTAGTGCCATCTGTGCCCCCTGGACACAGGAACCTAGAAGCAGTCAAGGGCAGGACCCTTCAGGTTTCTACCTGCACTGAGAGCTGAAAGCCAGTCACCAAGAACGCCTACACACCTGAGAGCAGAGGTAAGATGAACTTTTCTTCTCCAAGCAAGCTGCCAGGTGGCTCCAAGAGACACAATGCAGAAATCCTTTGGGACAGGACACTTCCGGTTTCTGACTGCCCAGAACTGAACTTAACTAATTCCACAGCTCCCTCACTGTACCCAAATCCCATGGGGGAGAGAGCAGAACTCCCAGAAGTGCAGACAATCATGAGACCTTAGGACAGACCACCCCTTCTGCCCACTTCTGCCAACTTCTTCCCACTTCTGTCCACATTCCTGGCCCAAGAGGAAACTGCATAGTGCCTCTGGATGCAGGAATATAGGAGAAGGCTGCAGCAGGAACTGGCTGGTTTCTGGCTGTGCCCGGAACTAAACTAAACCAGTACAACAGTTCCCTGCACCTGGATCCTATGTAGGATAGAGCTGGACCCTCAGAAACGCAGAAACTCCTGAGAACCCAGAGGAGACAAATACCTTCTGCCCACATTCCTGACCCAAGAGGAAATTGCCTAGTGCCATCTATGCCCTGTGGGCACAGGGACTTAGAAGCAGTCAGGGGCAGGACCCTTCAGGTTTCTGCCTGCACTGAAAGCTGAAAGCCAGTCACCAGGAGCACCTACACACCTGAGAGCAGAGCTCTCTGTTCCCAGATCCTGCTGAAAGAAAACAGGTCTACGGGAATGCTACCACACAAACCTACAGGAGGCCCAAGCCACTTACAGAGTCAGCAAGACAAGCCAACACCAAAGACAACCTGATGGCAAGAGGCAAGCACAGGAACCTAAGCAACAGAAACCAAGACTACTTGGGACCATCAGAGCCCAACTCTCCCAACAGAGCAAATACTGAATATCCACATACACCAGAAAAGCAAGATTTGGATTTAAAATCACATTTGATGATGATGATGGAGGACCTTAAGAAGAACATAAATAACTCCCTTAAAAAATACAGGACAACATGAGTAAACCAATATAAACTCTTAAACAGAAAACACAAGAATCCCTTAAAGAATTAGAGGAAAACACAACCGAACAGGTGAAAGAAAGGGACAAAACCATCCAGAATTTAAAAACGGAAATAGAAACAATAAAGAAAGCACAAAGGGAGACAACACTGGAGATAGAAAACCTAGGGAAGAGATCAGGAGCCATAGATGTAAGCATCACCAACAGAATACAAGAGATAGAAGAAAGAATCTCAGGGGCAGAAGATACCATAGAAAACATTGACACAACCATCAAAGATAACATAAAATGCAAAAAACACCAAGCACAAAACATCCAGGAAATCCAGGATACAATGAGAAGATCAAACCTAAAAATAATAGGTATAGAAGAGAATGGAGACTCCAACTTAAATGGCCAGTAAATATCTTCAACAAAATTTTAGAAGAAAACTTCCCTAACCTGAAGAAAGAGATACCCATAATCATATAAGAAGCCTACAGAGCTCCAAATAGATTGGACCAGAAGGGAAATTCCTCCCATCACATAATAGTCAAAACACCAAATGCACAAAACAAAGAAAGAAGTGTAAACACAGTAAGAGTCAAGTAACTTATAAAGTCAGACCCAGCAGAATTACATCAGACTTCTCACCAGAGACTATTGGCAGATGTCTTACAGACCCTAAGAGAACACAAATGCCAGCCCAGGCTACTATATACAACAAAATTCTCCATTACCATAGATGGAGAAAACAAAGTATTCCATGGCAAACCAAATTAACACAATATCTTTCCACAAATCCAGCCCTATAAAGGATAATAGATGGAAAATTCCAACATAAGGAGAGAAACTACACCCTAAAAAAAGTAAGAAAGTAATCTCCTTGCAACAACACCAAAAGAAGAGAGACACACAAACATAATTCCACGTTGACCAAAAAAAAATAACAAGAAGCAACAATCACTATTCCTTAATATCTCTTAATATCAATAGACTCAATTACCCAATAAAAAGGTATAGACTAGCAAACTGGAAACTTAAAGAGGACCCAGCATTTTTCTGCATACAAGAAACACACCTCAGTAACAAAGACAGACACTACCTCAGAGTAAAAGGCTGAAAAACTATTTTTCAAGCAAATGGTGCAAAAAAAAAAAAAAAAAAAAAACTAAGCTGTAGTAGCCATTCTAATATCAAATAAAATTGCCCTTCAACCAAAGTTATTAAAAAAGATAAGGAAGAATGCTTCATATTCATCAAAGGAAAAATGCACCAAGATGAACTATCAATCCTATATATCTATGTTCCAAATACAAGGGCACCTACATTCAAAAAAGAAACCTTACTAAAGCTCAAATTGCACACAGTACCTCAAACAGTAATAGTAGGATATTTCAACACCCTACTCTTGTCAATGGACAGATCATGGAAACAGAAATTAAACAGAGGCATAGAAAAACTAACAGCAGTTATGAACCAAATGGACTTAAGGAATATTTATAGAATGTTTCATCCTAAAACAAAAGAATATAACTTCTTCTTAGCATCTCAATGTACCTTCCAAAATTGAACACAATTTGGTCACAAAACAGGCCTCAACAGATACAAGATTGAAATAATCCCATGCGTCCTATCAGATCACCACAGACTAAGGCAGGTCTTCAATAAAAACAAAAACAACAGAAAACCCACGTATACATGGAAGTTGAACAAAACTCTATTCAATGAAAACTTGGTCAAGGAAGAAATTAAGAAGGAAATTAAAGAATTTTTAGAATTTAATGAAAATGAAGGCATGACGTACCCAAACTTATGGGACATACGGAAAGCAGTGCTAAGAGAAAAAATCATAGCTCTGAGTGCCTCCAAAAAGAAAGAGGAGAAAGCATACATTAACAGCTTGACAGAACACCGAAATGCTCTAGAAGAAAGAGAAACAAATACAACCAAGAGGAGTAGAAGGCAGGAAATAATCAAACTCAGGGCTGAAATCAACCAAGTAGAAACAAATAGGACTATACAAAGAATCAACAAAATCAGGAGCTGGTTCTTTGAGAAAATCAACAAGATACATAAACCATTAGCCAGACTAACCAGAGGGCACAGAGACAGTATCCAAATTAACAAAATAAGAAAGGAAAAGGGATACATGACAACAGAATCTGAGGAAATTCAAAAAAATCATCAGATCCTATTACAAAAGCCTATATTTAACAAAACTGGAGAATCTGGAGGAAATGGACAATTCCCTAGACAAATACCAGGTACCAAAGTTAAATCAGGATCAGATATGCCATCTAAACAACCCCATAACTCTTAAAGAAACTAAAGCAGTTATTAAAAGTCTCTCAACCAAAAAGAGTCTAGGACCAGGTAAATTTAGTACAGAATTCTATCAGACCATCATAGAAGACCTCTTATCAATATTGTCCAAAATGTTCCACAAAATAGAAACAAATGGAATACTACCAAACTCATTCTAAGAAGCCTCAATTTCACTTATAACTGAACCACACAAAGACCCAACAAAGAAAGAGAACGTCAGACCAATTTTCCTTATGAATATTGATACAAAAATATTCAATAAAATTCTTGCAAACCAAATCCAAGAACTCATCAAAACGATCACTCATAATGATCAAGTAGACTTCATCTCAGGGATGCAGGTTTGGTGCAATATACGGAAATCCATCATTATGAGCCACTATATAAACAAACTCAAAAAAATAAGCATTTGACAAAATTCAACACCACTTCATAATAAAAGTACTGGAAATATCGGGACCATACATAAACGTAGTAAAACAATATATACTAAACTAAATGGAGAGAAACTTGAAACAATCCCACTAAAATCAGGTACTAGACAAGGCTGTCCACTCGCTCCCTATTCAATATAGTATGCAAAGTCCTAGCCAAAGCAATAGGACAACAAAAATACCTCAAAGGGGTACAAATTGGAAAGGAAGAAGTCGAAATATCACTATTTGACCATGATATGATAGTATGATTAAGTGGAAAAAAAAAAGTTCCACCAGAGAAATACTAAGCCTGATCAACAACTTCAGCAAAGTGACTGGGTATAAAATCAACTCAAACAAATCAGTAGCCTTCCTCTACTCAAAGGATAAACAGGCTGAGAAAGAAATTAGGGAAATGACACTGTTCACAAAAGTCCCAAATCATATAAAATACTTCGGTGTGACCAACTGTACAACTGTAGAACTTTCGGTGAAAGTTCTGTACAACAAGAACTTCAAGTATCTGAAGAAAAAAACTGAAGAAGATATCAGAATATGGAAAGACCTCCTATGCTCATGGATTGGCAGGATCAATAGAGTAAAAATGGCCATTTTGCCAAAAGCAATCTGCAGATTCAATATAATCGCCATCAAATTTCAAACCCAATTCTCCAAAGAGTTAGAAAGAGCAATTTGCAAATTCATATGGAATAACAAAAAACCAGGATAGTGAAAACTATACTCAACAACAAAAGAACTTCTGAGGGAATCACTATCCCTAACCAGCTGTATTACAGAGCAATAGTGATTAAAAAAACTGCATGGTATTGGTACAGAGTCAGGCAGGTAGATGAGTGAAATAGAAGTGAAGACCCAGAAATGTACCCAAACACCTATGGTCACTTGATCCTTGAAAAAGGAGCTAAAACCATCCAATGGGGAAAAAAGCTAGCATTTTCAACAAATGGTGTTGGTTCAACTAGAGGTCAGCATATAGAAGAATGCAAATTGGCCCATTCTTATCACCCTGTACAAAGCTCAAGTCCAAGTGAAGCAAGGACCTCCACACCAAACCAGATATACTCAAACTAATAGAAGAAAAAGTGGGAAGAGTTTCGATCACATGGGCACTGGAAAAAAATGTCCTGAACAGAAAAACCAATGGCTTATGCTCTAAGATCAAGAATCAACAAATGGGATCTCATAAAGCTACAAAGCTTCTATAAGGCAAAAGACACTGTCATTAGGACAAAATGGCAACCAACAGATTAGGAAAAGACCTTTACCAATCCTACATCCAATGGAGTGGTAATATCCAAAATATACAAAGAAATCACAAATGTAGACTCAGAGAGCTAAATAAACATATCAAAAGATGGGGTACAGAGCTAAACAAAGAATTCTCAGCTGAGGAATATCAAATGGCTAAGAAGTACCTAAGAAATGCTCAACATCTTTAGTCATCAGGAAAATGCAAATCAAAACAACCTACAGATTCTACTTCACACCAATAAGAATAGCTAAAATAAAAAACTCAGGACTGCTCCCAAACCCCTTGCGAGAGAGAGCTCACCACCTGGACAGGTGGGCATGCCGGAGACTGCAGAAAAGGAGAGACCACCTATACTGCCCACCCCTGCCCACATCCCGGGCCAAAGAGGAATCTGTATACAGCCTCTGGGAACTGGAAGATGGGGGCACTGGAGTTGCAGGTCCCCCGCGATCCAGACACTGCCCGGACCTGAAGGGACCAGATCAACAGTTCTCTGTACTCAAAACCCGTGGGAGGGAGAGCTAAACCTTCAGAGGGGCAGACACGCCTGGGAAGCCAGAAGAGACTACACTCTGCCCACATTTCTGATTCCAGAGGAAAACACCTAATGCCATCTGGGACCCCTGTGCACGGGGGCTCCCGGAAAAGGCAGCTCAGGCCCTCCTGGTTGCCACCCTCAAGGAGAGCTCAAAAGCAACCCCACAGGAGGAAACTTGAGCCCCGGGACCACAGGTAAGACCAACTTTTCTGCTCCAAGTGACCTGCTTGGTAGACTCTGGACACAGGCCCATAGGAACAGCTGAAGACCAGTACACAGGAAAGACTACACGCCCAAAGGCAGAACACTCTGTTCCTATAAAAGCTGAAATAAACAGGAAAACAGGTCTACAGCACACCAGACACACAGGCACGTAGGACAGTCTAGCCACTGTCAGAAGTAGCAGAACAAAGTAACACCAGAGACAATCTGATGGCAAGAGACAAGCACAGGAACCCAAGCAACAGAAATCAAGACTACATGGCATCATCGAAGCCAAATTCTCCCACCAAAGCAAACAATGAATATCAAAACACACCAGAAAAAAAGATCTAGATTAAAAATCATATTTCATCATGATGCTGAAGGACTTCAAGAAAGACATGAAGAACACCCTTAGAGAAACACAGGAAAAAATAAATAAACAAGTAGAAGTCTATAGAGAGGAATCACAAAAATCCCTGAAAGAATTCCAGGAAAACACAAGCAAACAGTTAAAGGAATTAAAATTGGAAATAAAAGCAATAAAGAAAGAACACAGGGAAACAACCCTGGATATAGAAAACCAAAAGAAGAGACAAGGAGCTGTAGATACAAGCTTCACCAACAGAATACAAGAGATAGAAGAGAGAATCTCAGGAGCAGAAGTTTCCATAAAAATCATTGACACAACTAGCAAAGATAATGGAAAATGGAAAAAGCTACTGGTCCAAAACATGCAGGAAATCCAGAACTCAATGAGAAGATCAAATGTAAGGATAGTAGGTAGAGAAGAGAGTGAAGACACCCAGCTCAAAGAACCAGTAAATATCTTCAACAAAATCATAAAAGAAAACTTCCCTGACCTAAAGAAAGAGATGCCCATAAACATACAAGAAGCCTACAGAACTCCAAATAGATTGGGCCAGAAAAGAAACTCCTCCCATCACATAATAGTCAAAACACCAAATGCACAAAATAAAAAAGAATATTAAAAGCAGTAAGGGGAAAAGGTCAAGAAACATATAAAGGCAGACCTATCAGAATCACACCAGACTTCTCACCAGAGACTATGAAAGCCAGAAGATCCTGGACAGATGTCGTACAGACACTAAGAGAATACAAATGCCATCCTAGGTTACTATATCCAGCAAAACTCTCAATTAACATAGATGGAGAAACCAAGATATTCCATGACAAAACCAAATTTACACAGTATCTTTCTACAAATCCAGCGCTACAAAGGATAATAAATGGTAAAGCCCAAGATAAGGAGGCAAGCTACACTCTAGAAAAAGCAAAAATAAGTCGTCTTGGCAACAAAACAAAGAGAAGAAAAGCACACAAACAAAATCTCACATCCAAATATGAATATAACCAGAAGCAATGATTACTATTCCTTAATATCTCTCAACATCAATGGTCTCAACTCCCCAATAAAAAGATATAGATTAACAAACTGGATACCCAATGAGGACCCTGCATTCTGCTGTCTACAGGAAACACACCTCAGAGACAAAGACAGACACTACCTCAGAGTGAAAGGCTGGAAAACAAATTTCCAAGCAAATGGTCTGAAGAAGCTAGCTGGAGTAGCCATTCTAATATCGAATAAAATCGATTTTCACCTAGAAGTCATCAAAAAGGATAAGGAAGGACACTTCATATTCATCAAAGGAAAAATCCATGCAGATGAACTCTCAATCCTAAATATCTATGCCCCAAATACAAGGGCACCTACATACGTAAAAGAAACCATACTAAAGCTCAAAACACACATTGCATCTCACACAATAATAGTAGGAGATTTCAACACCCACTCTCATCAATGGACAGATCATGAAAACAGAAATTAAACAGAGACATAGGCAGACTAAGAGAAGTCATGAACCAAATGGACAACAGATATTTATAGAACATTCTATCCTAAAGCAAAAGGATATACATTCTTCTCACTGCCTCATTGTACTTTCTCCAAAATTGAACATATAATTGGTCATAAAACAGGCCTCAATAGATGCAGAAAGATAGACATAGTCCCATGAGTCCTGTCAGACCACCATGGGCTAAAGCTGATCTTCAATACCAATAAGGGAAGAATGCCCATATATACATGGAAATTGAACAGTGCTCTACTCAATGATAACCTGGTCAAGAAAGAAATAAAGAAAGAAATTAAAGACTTCTTAGAATTTAATGAAAGTGAACGTACAACATACCCAAACTTATGGGAGAAAATGAAAGCTGTGCTAAGAGGAAAACTCATAGCTCTGAGTGCCTGCAGAAAGAAACAGGAGAGAGCATATGTCAGCAGGTTAACAGCACAGCTAAAAGCTCTAGAACAAAAAGAAGCAAATACACCCAGGAGGAGTAGAAGGCATGAAATAATCAAATCCACAGCTGAAATCAATGAAGTAGAAACAAAAAGGATCATAGAAAGATTCAACAGAACCAAAAGTTGGTTCTTTGAGAAAATTACAAGATAGATAAACCCTTAGCGAGACTAACCAGAGGACACAGAGAATGTGTCCAAATTAAAAAAATCAGAAAGGAAAAGGGAGACATAACTACAGAATCACAGGAAATTCAAAAAATCATCAGATCATACTACAAAAGCCTATGTTCAACAAAACTTGAAAATCTGCAGGAAATGGATAATTTCTGAGACAGATACCAGGTACCGAAGTTAAATCAGGTACAGATAAACCATTTAAACAACCCCATAACTCCTAAGGAAATACAAGCAGTCATTAAAGGTCTCCCAACCAAAAAGAGCCCAGGTCCAGACGGGTTTAGTGCAGAATTCTTTCAGACATTCATAGAAGACCTTATACCAATACTATGCAAACTATTCCACAAAATTGAAACAGATGGAGCACTACCGAATTCCTTCTATGAAGCCACAATTACTCTTATACCTAAACCACACAGAGACTCAACGAAGAGAACCTCAGACCAATTACCCTTACGAATATCGATGCAAAAATAAAAAATAAAATTCTGGCAATTCGGATCCAAGGGCGCATCAAAACATTCATCCACCATGATCAAGTAGGCTTCATCCCAGGAATGCAGGGATGGTTTAATATATGGAAAACCATCAACATGATACATTATATAAACAAACTGAAAGAACAAAACCGCATGATCATTTTATTACATGGGGAGAAAGCATTTGACAAAATTCAAGACCATTTCGTGATGAAAGTCCTGGAAAGATCAGGAATTCAACGCCCATACCTAAACATAGGAAAAGCCATATACAGCAAACCAGTCACTAACATTAATCTAAATGGAGAGACTTGAAGCAATCCCACTAAAATCAGGGACTAGACAAGGCTGCCCACTCTCTCCCTACTTATTCAATATAGTTCTTGAAGTTCTAGCCAGAGCAATCAGACAATAAAAGGAGATCAAGGGGATAAAGATTGGAAAAGAAGAAGTCAATATATCACTATTTGCAGATGATATGTTAGTATATTTAAGTGTTCCCAAAAGTTCCACCAGAGAACTACTAAAGCTGATAACCAACTTCAACAAAGTAGTGGGGTATAAAATTAACCCAAATAAATCAGTAGCCTTCCTCTACAAAAAAGAGAAACAAGCTGAGAAAGAAATTAGGGAAACGACACCCTTCATAATAGTCCCAAATAATATGAAGTACCTCGGTGTGACTTTAACAAAGCACGTGAAAGATCTGTACAAAAAAGAACTTCAAGCCTCTGAAGAAAGAAATTGAAGAAGACCTTAGAAGATGGAAAGACCTCCCATGCTCATAGACTGGCAGGATTAATATAGTAAAAATGGCCATTTTACCAAAGGCGATCTACAGATTCAATGCAATCCCCATCAAAATACCAATCCAATTCTTCAAAGAGTTAGACAGAACAATTTGCAAATTCATCTGGAATAACAAAAATCCCAGGATAGCTAAAAATATCCTCATCAATAAAAGGACTTCAGGGGGAATCACTATCCCTGAACTCAAGCAATATTACAGAGCAATAGTGATAAAAACTGCATGGTATTGGTACAGAGACAGACAGATAGACCAATGGAATAGAATTGAAGACCCAGAAATGAACCCACACACCCTTGGTCATGTGATTTTTGACAAAGGGGCCGAAACCATCCAGTGGAAAAAAAGATAGCATTTTCAGGAAATGGTGCTGGTTCAACTGGAGGTCAACATGTAGAAGAATGCAAATCGATCCATGCTTATCACCCTGTACAAAGCTTAAGTCCAAGTAGATCAAGGACCTCCACATCAAACCAGATACACTCAAACTAATAGAAGAAAAAGTGGGGAAGCATCTCGAACACATGGGCACTGGAGAAAATTTCCTGAACAAAACACCAATGGCTTATGCTCTAAGATCAAAAATTGACAAATGGGATCTCATAAAACTGCAAAGCTTCTGTAAGGCAAAGGACACTGTGGTTAGGACAAAATGGCAACCAACAGATTGGGAAAAGGTCTTTACCAATCCTACAACAGATAGAGGGCTTATATCCAAAATATACAAAGAACTCAAGAAGTTAGACCGCAGGGAGACAAATAACCCTAATAAAAAATGGGGTTCAGAGCTAAACAAAGAATTCACAGCTGAGGAATGCCGAATTGCTGAGAAACACCTAAAGAAATGTTCAACCTCTTTAGTCAAAAGGGAAATGCAAACCAAAACAACCCTGAGATTTCACACCAGTGAGAATGGCTAAGAACAAAAACTCAGGTGACAGCAAATGCTGGCAAGGATGTAGAGAAAGAGGAACACTCCTCCATTGTTGGTGGGATTGCAGACTGGTACAACCATTCTGCAAATCAGTCTGGAGGTTCCTCAGAAAATTGGACATTGAAATACCTGAGGACCCAGCTATACCTCTCTTGGGCATATACCCAAAAGATGCCCCAACATATAAAAAAGACACGTGCTCCACTATGTTCATAGCAGCCTTATTTATAATAGGCAGAAGCTGGAAAGAACCCAGATGCCCTTCAACAGAGGAATGGATACAGAAAATGTGGTACATCTACACAATGGAATATTACTCAGCTATCAAAAACAATGACTTTATGAAATTCATAAGCAAATGGAGGGAACTGGAAAATATCATCCTGAATGAGATAACCCAATTAGAAAAACACACATGGTAGGCACTCATTGATAAGTGGCTATTAGCCCAAATGCTTGAATTACCCTAGTTGCACAGAACACATGAAACTCAAGACAGATGATCAAAATGGGAATGCTTCACTCCTTCTTTAAAAGGGGAACAAGAATACCCTTGGCAGGGAATAGGGAGGCAAAAATTGAAACAGAGGCAGAAGGAACACCCATTCAGAGCCTGCCCCACATGTGGCCCATACATATAGAGCCACCCAATTAGACAAAATGGATGAAGCAAAGAAGTGCAGGCCAGCAGGAACCGGATGTAGATCGCTCCTGAGAGACACACCCAGAATACAGCAAATACATAGACGAATGCCAGCAGCAAACCACTGAACTGAGATTGGGACCCCCGTTGAAGGAATCAGAAAAAGGACTGAAGAGCTTGAAGGGGCTCGAGACCCCATATGAACAACAATGCCAACCAACCAGAGCTTCCAGGGACTAAGCCACTACCCAAAGACTATACATGGACTGACCCTGGGCTCCAACCTCATAGGTAGCAATGAATAGCCTAGTAAGAGCACCAGTGGAAGGGGAAGCCCTTGGTCCTGCTAAGACTGAACCCCCAATGAACGTGATTGTTGGGGGGAGAGCGGTAATAGGGGGAGGATGGGGAGGGGAACACTCATAAAGAAGGGGAGTGGAAGGGGTTAGGGGGATGTTGGCCCGGAAACCGAGAAAGGGAATAACATTAGAAATGTAAATAAGAAATACTCAAGTTAATAAAAAAAAAACTGGAAAAAAAAAAGAATGGATAGATCTGCATTCTTCTACATGCTGACCTCCAGTTGAACCAGCACCAATTGCTTAATATGCAATCTTTTTTCCATTGGATGGTTTTGGATCCTTTGTCAAAAATCAAGTGACCATAGGTCTTTGGGTTCATTTCTGGGTCTTCAATTCTATTCTACTGGTCTATCTGCCTGTCTCTGTACCAATACCATACAATTTTTATCATTATTTCTCTGTAATACTGTATGAATTCAAGGAAAGGGTTTCACACAGAAGTCCTTTTATTGTTGAGGATAGTTTTAGCTATCCTGGGTTTATCGTTATTCCAAATGAATTTGCAAATTGTTCGATCTAACTCTGAAGAATTGCATTAGTATTTTGATGAGGATTGCATTGAATCTGTAGATCACTGTTGGTAAAATGGCCATTTTTAATATATTAATCCTGCCAATCCATGAGCATGGAAGATCTTTCCATCTTCTGAGATCTTCTTCAATTTCTTTCTTCAGAGGCCTGAAGTTCTTATTGTTCATATCTTTCACTTCCTTGGTCAAAGTCACACCGAAGTATTTTCTATTACTTGGGACTATTATGACGTGTGTCGTTTCCCTAATTTCTTTCTCAGCTTGTTTCTCTTTTGTGTAGAGGAAGGCTACTGATTTATTTGAGTTAATTTTATACCCAGCTACTTTGCTGAAGGTGTTTATCAGCTTTAGTAGTTCTCTAGTGGAACTTTTGGGATCACTTAAATATACTATCATATCATCTGCAAATAGTGATATTTTGACTTCTTCTTTACCAATCTGTATCCCCTTGATTTTCTTTTGTTGTCTGATTGCTCTGACTAGAACTTCAAGAACTATATTGAATAAGTAGGGAGAGAGTGGGCAGCCTTGTTTAGTCCCTGATTTTAGTGGGATTGCTTCAAGTTTCTCTCCATTTAATTTAATGTTAGCAATGGGTTTGCTCTATATGGCTTTTACTATGTTTAGGTATGGGCCTTGAATTACTATTCTTTCCAGGACTTTTATCATGAAGGGGTGTTGAATTGTGTCAAATGCTTTCTCACCATCTAATGAATTGATCATGTGGTTTTTATCTTTGAGTTGTTTATATAGTGAACTACATTGATGGGTTTCTGTATATTGAACCATCCCTGCATCCCTGGAATGGAGCCTTCTTGATCATGATGGATGATTGTTTTGATGTGTTCTTAGATTCGGTTTGCTAAAATTTTATTGAGTATTTTTGCATTGATATGCATAAGTGAAATTAGTCTGAAGTTCTCCTTCTTCATTGGGTCTTTGTGTGCTTTAGGTATAAGAGTAATTGTGGCTTCATAGAAGGAATTTGGTAGTGCTCCATCTGTTTCAATTTTGTGAAGTAGTATGGATAGTATTGGTATGAGGTCTTCTATGAAGGTCTGATAGAATTCTGCAGTGAACCCATCTGGACCTGGGCTCTTTTTGGTTGGGACACTTTTAATGACTGCTTCTATTACTTTAGGAGTTATGGGGTGGTTTAAATGGTTTATCTGTTACAGATTTAAATTTGGTACCTGGTATCTGTCTCAGAAATTGTCCATTTCCTGCAGATTTTCAAGTTTTGTTGAATATAAGCTTTTGTAGTAGGATATGATGATTTTTTGAATTTACTCTGATTCTGTAGTTATGTCTCCCTTTTCATTTCTGATTTTGTTAATTAGGACACACTCTCTGTGTCCTCTCGTTAGTCTGGCTAAGGGTTTATCTATTTTGCTGAATTTCTCAAAGACCCAGCTTTTGGTTCTATTGTTTCTTTCTATAGTCCTTTTTGTTTCTACTTGGTTGATTTCAGTTCTGAGTTTGATTATTTCCTGCCTTCTACTCCTCCTGTGTGTATTTGCTTCCTTTTTTTCTAGAGCTTTTCTCTGTGCTGTTAAGCTGCTGACATATGCTCTCTCGTGTTTCTGTCTGCAGGCACTCAGAGCTATGAGTTTTCCTCTTAGCACAGCTTTCATTGTGTCCCATAAGTTTGGGTGTGTTGTACCTTCATTTTCATTAAATTCTAAGAAGTCTTTAATTTCTTTTTTGTTTCTAACTTGACCAGGTTATCATTGAGTAGAACATTGTTCAATTTCCATGTATATGTGGGTGTTCTTCCCTTGTTGTTATTGAAGACCTGCTTTAGCCCATGGTGGTCTGACAGGACTCATGGGACTATGTCTATCTTTCTGTATCTATTGAGGCCTGTTTTATGACCAATTATATGTTCAATTTTGGAGAAAGTACAATGAGGCGGTGAAAAGAATGTATATCCTTTTGCTTTAGGATAGATTGTTCTATAAATATCTGATAAGTCCATTTGGTTCATGACTTCTCTTAGTCTGCCTATGTCTCTGTTTAATTTCTGTTTCCATTACCTGTCCATTGATGAAAGTGGGGTGTTGAAATCTCCTACTATTATTGTGTGAGGTGCAATGTGTGCTTTGAGCTTTAGTAAAGTTTCTTTTATGTATGTAGATGCCCTTGTATTTGGAGCATAGATATTTAGGATTGAGAGTTCATCTGCATGGATTTTTCCTTTGATGAATATGAAGTGTCCTTCCTTGTCTTTTTTGATGACTTTTTTATTCGATATTAGAATGGCTGCTCCAGCTAGCTTCTTCAGACCATTTGCTTGGAAATTTGTTTTCCAGCCTTTCACTCTGAGGTAGTGTCTGTCTTTGTCTCTGAGGTGTGTTTCCTGTAGGCAGCATAATGCTGGGTCTTCATTGCGCATCCAGTTTATTAACCTCTGTCTTTTTATTGGGGAATTGCGTCCATTGATGTTGAGACATATTAAGGAATAGTGATTGTTGCTTCCTGTTATATTCGTATTTGGATGTGAGATTATGCTTCTTTTCCTGTCTTCTCTTTGTTTTGTTGCAAGACGATGAGTTTCTTACTTTTCTAGGGTGTAACTTGCATCCTTGTGTTGAGCTTTACCATTTATTATCCTTTGTAGGGCTGGATTTGTAGAAAGGTATTGTGTAAATTTGGTTTTGTCATGGAATATCTTGGTTTCTCCATCTATGTTAATTGAGAGTTTTGCTGGATACAGTAATGTGGGCTGGCATTTGTGTTCTCTTAGGGTCTGTAATCTGTCCAGGATCTTCTGGCTTTCATAGTCTCTGGTGAGAAATCCAGTGTAATTCAGATAGATCTGCCTTTATATGTTACTTGACCCTTTTCCCTTACTGCTTTTAATATTCTTTCTTTGTTTTGTGCATTTGGTGTTTTGACTATTATGTGATGCGAGGAGTTTCTTTTCTGGCCCAATCTATTTGGAGTTCTGCAGGCTTCTTGTATGTTTATAGGCATCTCTTTCTTTAGGTCAGGGAAGTTTTCTTCTATGATCTTGTTGAAGATATTTACTGGTCCTTTGAGCTGGGAGTCTTCACTTTCTTCTATACCTATTGTCCTTAGATTTGATCTTCCTATTGTGTCCTAGATTTCCTGTATGTTTTGGGCCAGTTTCTTTTTCCATTTTACATTATCTTTGACAGTTGTGTCGATGATTTCTATGGAATCTTCTGCTCCTGAGATTCTCTCTTCTATCTCTTGTATTGTGTTGGTGATGCTTGTATCTACGGCTCCTTGTCTCTTCCTTTGGTTTTCTATATCCATGGTTGTTTCCCTGTGTTCTTTCTTTATTGCTTCTATTTCCATTTTTAATTCCTTCACCTGTTTGCTTGTGTTTTCCTGGAATTCTTTCAGGGATTTTTGTGATTCCTCTCTATAGACTTCTACTTGTTTATTTAAGTTTTCCTGCATTTCTCTAAGGGAGTTCCTTATGTCTTTCTTGAAGTCCTCCATTATCATGATCAAATGTGATTTAAAATCTTGATCTTTCTTTTCTGGTGCATTTGGATAATCTGTGTTTGCTTTGGTGGGAGAATTGTGCTGCGATGATGCCATGTAATCTTTGTTTCTATTGCTTGGGTTCCTGTGCTTGCTTCTCGCATTCAGGTTGTCTCAGGTGTTACCGTGTTCTGCTATTGCTGACAGTGGCTAGACCGTCTAATAGGCCTGTGTGTCAGGAGTGCTGTAGACCTGTTTTCATGTTTTCTTTCAGCCAGTTATGGGAACAGAGTATTCTGCTTTCAGGCGTGTAGTCTTTCCTGTCTACTGGTCTTCAGCTGTTCCTGTAGGCATGTGTCCTGAGGTCACTTGGAGCAGAAAAGTTGGTCCTACCTCTGGTCTCAGGCTCCTCAGGGGCTGCATTTCAGCTCTCTGTGAGGGCAGCAACCAGAAGGACCTGCCCAGACTTTTCTCAGGTCCCTGTGCACAGGGGGTCCAGATGGCACTAGGCATTTTCCTCTAGAGTCAGAAATTTGCGCAGAGTGTAGTCTCCTCTGACTTCCCATGCATGTCTGCCCCTCTGAAGTATTAGCTCTCCCTCCCACAGGATTTGTGTGCAGGGAGCTGTTTAACCATGTCCCTTCAGATCCAGGCAGTGTCTGGACCACAGGGGACCTGCAGCTTGAGTGCCCCTATCTTCCTGTTCCCAGAGGCCCTATACAGTTTCCTTTTGGATCAGGGATGTGGGCAAGTGTGGGCAGTAATGACGGTCTCTCTTGCCCTGCAGTCTCGGTAGTGCCCTCCTGTCTGGGTAATGAGCTCTCCTTCCCACAGGGTTTGGGAGCAGGGAGCTGTGGGCTGGGATCAGCCCCAAACTGTTTTAGTGCAGAATTCTACCAGACTTTCAAAGAAGATCTAATATCAATGTTCCATAAACTAGTCCATAAAAAATAACCTGTAGTTTCCTGTAATCAAACATCTTAAAGATGATATAAAAGCATTTTTATTGGTACTGTATGTGCTTACATTTCAAATGTTATCCCCTTTCCTGGTTTCCCCTCTGGAAACACCATATGCCGTCCCCCCCCACCCCTGCCTCCATGAGATTGCTCCCATACCCACCATTTCCTTCAGTCTCCCTGCCTTGTCATTCCCCTACACCGGGACATCAAGCCTTCCAAAGACCAAGGGCCCCTCCTTCCACTGATGCCTGATAAGGCCAGTCCCTGCTACATATGCAGCAAGAGCCATGAGCCCCACCATGAGCCCAACCACTTTTTCGTTGGTTGTTAAGTCCCTGGGAGCTCTGGGGGTGGTCTGGTTGATTTATATTGTTGTTCTTCCAGTTTGAACCCCTTCAGCTCCTTCAGTCCTTTCTCTAACTCCTCCATTGCAGTCCCCATGCTCTGTCTGATGAATAGCAACAAGCATCTTCATCTGTATCAGTAAGGCTCTGGAAGAGTCTCTTAGGAGACATCCATATCAGGCTCCTGTCATCAAGCACTTCTTGGCATCAGCAATAGTGACTGGGTTTGGTGGGTACATATGAGATGGATCCCCAGGTGAGCCAGTCTCTGGATGGCCTTTTCTTTGGTCTCTTTTCCACTCTTTGTCCCTGTATTTCCTCCCCTGAGTATTTTGTTTCCCCTTCTAAGAAGGATCAAATCATCCATATTTTAGTCTTCCTTCTTTTTGAGCTTCATGTGGTCTATAAATTGTTGTTTGGGTATTCACAGCTTTTGGGCTAATATCCATTTGTCAGTGAGTGCACACCATGTGTGGTCTTTTGTGACTGGGTTACCGCACTCAGGATGATATTTTCTAGTTCCATACATTTATCTCATGTAGTCATTGTTTTTTTATAGCTGAGTAGTACTCCATTGTGTAAATATACCACATTTTCTGTATCCATTTCTCTGTTCAAGGACATCTGGTTTCTTTCCAGTTTCTGGCTATTATAAATAAGGCTGCTATGAACATAGTGGAGCATGTGTCCTTGTTATATGTTGGAGCATCTTTTGGGTGTATTCCCAAAAGTATTATAGCTGGGTCCTCAGGGAGTACTATGTCCACATTTTCTGAAGAACTTCCAGACTCCTTTCCAGAGTGGTTGCAATTCCACCAACAATGGAGAATGGAGTATTCCTATTCCTCCACATCCTTGCCAGCATCTACTTCACCTGAGTTTTTGATTTTAGCCATTCTGACAGGTGTGAGGTAGTATCTCAGGGTTGTTTTGATTTGCATTTCCCTGATGATTAAAGATGTTGACTATTTCTTTAGGTGCTTCTCAGACATTCAATTTTCCTTAGTTAAAAATTCTTTATTAGTTCTGTACCCCATTTTTAATAGGATTATTTGATTCTCTGGAGTCTAACTTCTTGAATTCTTTGTATATATTGGATATTAGCCCTCTATCATATATAGGATTGGTAAAGACCTTTTCCCAATCTGTTGGTTGCCATTTTGTCCTAATGAGAGTGTCCTTTGCCTTACAGAAGCTTTGCAATTTTTGGGGTCCCATTTGTTGATTCTTGATCTTAGAGCATAAGCCATTGGTGTCCTCTTCAGGAAACTTTTCCCAGTGCCTATGTGTTCAAAGCTCTTCCCCACATTCTCTTCTATTGGTTTCAGTGTATCTGATAAAGTGATCATAGGTGTGTGGGTTCATTTCTGGGTCTTCAATTCTATTCCATTGACCAACCTGCCTGTCTCTGTACCAATATCATGCAGTTTTTATCACTATTGCTGTGTAATACAGTGTCAGGGATGGTGATTCCCCCAGAATTTCTTTTATTATTGAGAATAGTTTTCACTATCCTGGGTTTTTTTCCTTTTCTAAATGAATTTGCAAATTGCTCTTTCTAATTCCATGAAGAATTGAATTGGAGTTTTGATAAGGATTACACTGAATCTGTAGATTGCCTTTGGCAAGATGGCCGTTTTTACTATATTAATAGTTTCTTTAATACTTTTAACATGAAACGGTGTTATATTTTGTCAAATGCTTTTTCAACATCTAAGAGATAATCAAGTAATTTTTATCTTTGAGTTTGTTTATATAGTGGATTACATTAAGGGATTTTCATATATTGAACCAACCTTTCAACCCTGGGATGAAGCCTATTTGATGGTGGTGAATGGTGTTTTTTTTTTTTTTTTTTTTTTTCCGTGTGGGTATGGATTTATTTATTTTTTTATTATTAACTTGAGTATTTCTTATATACATTTCGAGTGTTATTCCCTTTCCCGGTTTCCGGGCAAACATCCCCCTCCCCCCTCCCCTTCCTTATGGGTGTTCCCCTCCCAACCCTCCCCCCATTGCTGCCCTCTCCCCAACAGTCTAGTTCACTAGGGGTTCAGTCTTAGCAGGACCCAGGGCTTCCCCTTCCACTGGTGCTCTTACTAGGATATTCATTGCAACCTACGAGGTCAGAGTCCAGGGTCAGTCCATGTATAGTCTTTGGGTAGTGGCTTAGTCCCTGGAAGCTCTGGTTGGTTGGCATTGCTGTACATATGGGGTCTCGAGCTCCTTCAAGCTCTTCCAGTTCTTTCTCTGATTCCTTCAACAGGGGTCCTGTTCTCAGTTCAGTGCTTTCCTGCTGGCATACGCCTCTGTATTTGCTGTATTCTGGCTGTGTCTCTCAGGAGCGATCTGCATTCACATTTTGATCATCCGTCTTGAGTTTCATTTGTTCTAGGCATCTAGGGTAATTCAAGCATTTGGGCTAATAGCCACTTATCAATGAGTACATACCATGTATGTCTTTCTGTGATTGGGTTAGCTCACTCAGGATGATAGTTTCCAGTTCCAACCATTTGCCTACGAATTTCACAAAGTCATTGTTTTTGATAGCTGAGTAATATTCCATTGTGTAGATGTACCACATTTTCTGTATCCATTCCTCTGTTGAAGGGCATCTGGTTTCTTTCCAGCTTCTGGCTATTATAAATAAGGCTGCGATGAACATAGTGGAGCACGTGTCTTTTTTATATGTTGGGTCATCTTTTGGGTATATGCCCAGGAGAGGTATAGCTGGATCCTCAGGCAGTTCAATGTCCAATTTTCTGAGGAACCTCCAGACTGATTTCCAGAATGGTTGTAGCAGTCTGCAACCCACCAACAATGGAGGAGTGTTCCCTTTCTCCACATCCTCGCCAGCATTTGCTGTCACCTGAGTTTTTGATCTTAGCCATTCTCACTGGTGTGAGGTGAAATCTCAGGGTTGTTTTGATTTGCATTTCCTTATGACTAACGATGTTGAACATTTCTTTAGGTGTTTCTCAGCCATTCGGCATTCCTCAGCTGTGAATTCTCTGTTTAGCTCTGAACCCCATTTTTAATAGGGTTATTTGCCTCCCTGCTGTCTAACTTCTTCAGTTCTTTGTATATTTTGGATATAAGCCCTCTATCTGTTGTAGGATTGGTAAAGATCTTTTCCCAATCTGTTGGTTGCCGTTTTGTCCTAACCACAGTGTCCTTTGCCTTACAGAAGCTTTGCAGTTTTATGAGATCCCATTTGTCGATTCTTGATCTTAGAGCATAAGCCATGGGTGTTTTGTTCAGGAAATTTTTTCCAGTGCCCATGTGTTCCAAATGCTTCCCGAGTTTTTCTTCTATTAGTTTGAGTGTATCTGGTTTGATGTGGAGGTCCTTGATCCACTTGGACTTAAGCTTTGTACAGGGTGATAAGCATGGATCGATCTGCATTCTTCTACATGTTGACCTCCAGTTGAACCAGCACCATTTCCTGAAAATACTAACTTTTTTCCATTGGATGGTTTTGGCTCCTTTGTCAAAAATCAAGTGCCCATAGGTGTGTGGGTTCATTTCTGGGTCTTCAAGTGAATGGTGGTTTTAATGTGTTCTTGGATTCAGTTTGCAAGAATTTTGTTGAGTATTTTGCATTAATATTCATAAGTGAAATTGGTCTGAAGTTCTCTTTTTTGTTGAGTTCTTGTTTGGTTTAGTTATCAGAGTACTTGTGGCTTCATAGAATGAACTAGGTAGTGTTCCTTCTGTTTTTTTTTTTTTTTTTCATTTATTTTTAAAACGGATTTTATTCCCCTCCTGGTCCACCCTTCAGATAGTTCCACATCCCATACTGCCTCACCACCACCACCCCCTGTCTCCACAAGGATGTCCCCACCCCACAAACCCCACCAGACCTCTAAAATTCCTGGGGCCTCCAGTCTCTTGAGGGTTAGGTACATCTTCTCTGACCCAGGAGTCCTCTGCTGTATATGTTTTGGAGGCTCACCTCAGCTGGTGTATGCTACCTGGTTATTGATCCAGTGTCAGAGATCTCGGGGGTCCAGATTAATTGAGACTGCTGGTCCTCTACAGGGTTGCCCTCCTCCTCAGCTTCCTCCAGCTTTTCCCTAATTCAACCAGAGGGATCATCAACTTCTGTTTATTGGTTGGGTGCACATATCTGCATCTGACTCTTTCAGCTTCTTGTTGGATCTTTTGTAGAGCAATCATGGTAGGTCCCTTTTTGTGAACACCCCATAGCTTCAGTGATGGCGTCATGTCTTGGGACTTCCCCTTGAGCTGGATCCCACTTTGGGCCTGTTACTGGACCTTCTTTTCCTTAGGCTTTTCTCCATTTCCATCCCTGCATTTCTTTCAGAGACGAAGAATTATGGGTCAGAATTTTGACTGTTGGATAGCAACAACATTCTTCCCTTAATGCCCATCTTTCTGCTGGAGGTGGGCTCTACAAGTTCTCTCCCCATTGTAGGGCATGTCATTTAGGGTCTCCCCCGCTGCCTTTGAGTCCTGAGAATGTCTCACTTCCCAGGTCTCTGGTACATTCTAGAGCCCCCACCCCCATCCTCCTTCTTCCCGAGGTCTCCAGGGCTTCAGTCCTTTTCCCACACCCAATACCAGATCATATTCTCCTCTCCCCCAGAACCCCATGCCCTTTCCCTTCCCTGTCCCTCCTGTCTGTGGTTGCTTTCTTCTCCCTCTCTAGAAAACAAGGTATCCTCGGCCTGTTCATCTTTTTGATTTCTGTGGACTGTAACTCGGGTATTTCGTAAAAAATTTTGTTTGGCTACTATCCACTTATTAGTGAGAACATATCATGCAAGTCATTTTGTGTCTGAGTTACCTCACTCAGGATACTGTTTTATAGTTCCATCCACTTGCCTTCAAAGCACATGATGTCCTCATTCTTAATAGCTGAGTAGTATTCCATTGTGTAAATGAACCACATTTTTTGTATCCATTCTTCTATCATGGGACATCTGGGTTGTTTCCAGCTTCTGACTGTCACAAATAGGACTGTTATGAACATAGTGGAACATGTGCCCTTATAGCATGGTAGAGCATCTTTGGGGTATATTCCCAAGAGTGGTATTGCTAGGTCTTTAGGTAGGTCTGTTTCCAATTTTCTGATGGACCTCCAAATTCATTTCCAGATTGGTTGTACCAGTTTGCCATCCTACCAGCAATGGAGGAGTGTTCCTCTTTCTCCATATCCTTGCCAATATGTGTGGTTTGATCTTAGTCATTCTGACTGGTGTAAGGTGGAATCTCAGGGTCATTTTGACTTGCATTTCTCTGATCACTAAAGACTTTGAACATTCCTTTAGGTGCTTCTCTGGCATTCAATATTGCTCTGCTGTGAATTCTCAGTTTAGTTCTATACCCCATTTTTTATTAGGTTGTTTGGTTATTTTTGGTGGTTAGCTTCTTAATTTCTTTATATATTTTGGATATTAGCCTTCTATCAGATGTGGGGTTAGTGAATATTTTTTTCCCAATCCATGGGATGCTGATTTGTCTTATTGACTAGGTTTTCCTTACAGAAGCTTTCCAGTGTCATTAGGCCCCATTTATCAATTCTTGATCTTAGAGCATGAGCTGTTGGAGTTCTGTTTAGGAAATTTCCCCCTGTGCCAATGAGTTCAAGGCTCTTTCCCACTGTCTCTTCTATTAGATTCCATGTACCTGGTTGTATGTTGAGGTCCTAAATCCACTTGGACTTGAGCTTTGTGCATGGTGACAAATATGGGTCTATTTTCATTTTCTACATACAGACAGCCAATTATACCAGCACCATTTATTGAAGATGCTTTCTTTTTTCCATTGTATATTTTTGTCTCTGGTCCCTTTAGTTAGTTTGGATAGGGGTTTATCCTATTGATTCTCTTTGGTTTTGTTGATTCTTTGTATAGATCTCTTTCTTTCTATTTGGTTGATTTCATCCTTGAGTTTAACTATTACCTGTGTCTACTCCTCTTGGATGTGTTTACTTCTTTTTGTTCTAGAGCTCTCAGGTGTGTTGCTAAGTTGCTAGTGTAATATCACTCCAGTTTCTTTACCAGGGCACTTAGTGCTATGAATTTTCCTCTTAGCACTGCTTTCATTGTGTCCCATATGATCGGGGATTATGTGTCCTCATTTTCATTAAATTTCAGGAAGTCTTTAATTTTATTCTTTATTTCTTCCCTGATCAAGTTGTCATTGAATAAACAGTTGTTCAGTTTCCATGGGTATGTGGGTTTTCCATTGTTTTTGTCATTACTGAAGACCAGCCTTAGGCCATCGTGATCTGATAGGATACATGGGATTATTTCAATCTTGTATCAATTGAGGCTTGTTTTGTGAACAATTATATAGTCAATTTGGGAAAAGGTACCATAAGGTACTGAGAAGAAGGTTTTTGGTTGGTTTGTTTGGTTGGTTGGTTGGTTGGTTGGTTGGTTTTTTTGTTTGGTTGGTTGGTTGGTTGGTTGGGTTTTTTTTTTGTAGATATCTGTTAAATCTAATTGGTTCATAACCTCTATTAGTTTCACTGTCTGTTTCTATTAGTTTCACTTTCTGTTTCAGTGACCTGCCCATTAGTGAGAGTGGAGTGTTGACACTATTATTATGTGGGGTTCAATGTGTACTTTGAGCTTTAGTAAAGTTTCTTTTCTGAATGTGTGTGCCCTTGCATTTTGGACATAAATGTTCAGAATTAAGACTTTCTCTTAGTAGAATTTTCCTTTGATGAATATGAAGTGTCCTTTCTCATCTCATTTGATAACTTTTGGTTGAAAGTCTACTTCATTAGATATTAGGATGGCAGCTCCAGCTTGTTTCTTGGGACCATTTGCTTTGAAGACTTTTTCCAGCCATTTATTCTGAGGTAGTCCCTGTCATTGTTGTTGAGTTGTGTTTCTTTCATGCAGCAAAATGCTGGATCTTGTTTGCACATCCAGTCCATTAGCTTATGTCTTTTTATAGGTGGATTGAATCCATTATTATTGAGAAGTATTAAAGACAGATGATTGTTAGTTCCTATTACATATGTTTTTCTAGGTGGCATTATGTGCATGTGATTCTCTCCTTTTGGCTTTATTGTGAGGTGATTAATATCTTGTTTTTTTGTTTGCTGTATGTACCCTTCTTGTGTTGGGGGTTTTTCTTAGAGAATCCTCTGTAGGGCTGGGTTGGTAGATAGTTATTGTTTGAATTTGATTTTGTCCTGGAATACTTTGGTTTCTCCATCTATGTCGATTGATAGTTTTGCTGGGTATAATAGCCTGGGCTGGCATTTGTGTTCTCTTAGAGTCTGAATGACCTCTGGTCAGGCTCTTCTGGTTTTTAGTGTCTGTGTTGAGAAGTCTGGTTTAATCTGATAAGTCAGCCTTTATACTTGACTTTTTTCTCTTACAGCTTTTAATATTCTTTCTTTGATCTGTGCATTTAGTGTTTTATTATTATGAGGCTGGTTGGGCCTCTAGCTCCTGTCTGTAAGCACACCATAGCATCAGTAACATGAGTTTCATCCTTAAATTACATATTTGTACTCTTTCTGATTTTTAAGCACTCAGAACTATAAACTTTCCTAATATAACTGCTTTCAATGTGTCCCAGTATCTTAGTATTTTATTTTTATTTTCATTTATTTCCAGGAAGATTTATTTCTTTCTTGATTTTTATTTTGACCCATCATTATTCAATAAGTCATTTAATTTCCATGGCTTTGTATATTTTACTAGAGGTTATTTTACTGTCAACTTAAGTTTTACTGTGGTCAGATAGGATGCAAGAAATGGTCTAAATCTTATTGAATCTATAAAGACTTGTTTTGTGTCCCAGATATAGTCTGTTTTACAAAAACGCCCATGTGTTGTTGAGTAGAATGTGTATTTTTTGGTGCTTTGGTAGAATATTCTGTGTATCTGTTAAGTGTATTTGATGTATGATGTCAATTAATTCTGGTGTTTAGTTTTTGTTCAGATGACCTGTCCTTTTATTGGTAGATTGATGTTAATTTGTATCTTTAAATCCAATAGTGGATTTTTTATAAAATTGGGAGACCCAGAGTTTGTTGAATATATGCTTAGGATACAAATATTTTCTTTGTTAACTGTTCTCTTGATTGGTATCTTTATTCTCATCTGATTAGTCTTAGCTTGAAGTCCATTTCATCAGATTCTGGGATAGCAAAACCTGCTCGTTCTCTGGTCCCTTTTGAGCCAAGTACTTTTGTCTATCCTTTTATTCTAAGGTTGTGTCTGTCCTTAAAACAAAGGTGCATTTCTTGAAGCAACAGAATAATGGATTTTGTTTCTTGATCCATTCAGTCTGTCTGAGTCTTTTAATTAGAGAATTGAAGCCATTGATATTTATGATGATCTGAATGAGAATGGCCACCATTGCCTCACAGATTTGAATGTTTAGTCACCAGAGAGTAGAACTTTTCTGTGTTGCATCTCCCCTTCCACCATGTTCTAGGGATCAAACCCAAGTCATCAGATTTGGTGGTAATCACTTTTATGTCTCACAGCTTTTATTTACAGATTCTAATAGCTGAAATAAACCCAATATCCACCAATGAAAAAAAGCTTTATTTACTGTGATATATTCCTTCAATGGTATACCACTTAATAAAGAGAATAATAAATTATTATAATCCACAACACGAATAAGTTTCAAAAACATTAAAATCAGAGAAAGAGGACAAATTCAAAAGACTGTAACCACAGGTTTAGTATTTACATGAACACAACAAGACTCAGTGACTACCTGATGATAGAAATTAGAGCAGCAACTGCTGTGGGGTGGGGAGAAAGCTGTGTGCATGAAAGGACACAGAGAAGCTTCCATGTCTTCTTATAGATACCAAGGAAACAGTGTGTAAATTTGTCAAAAGTCATTTAACCATTATGAATCATTCTTTGTGAATGAAGCTCTAGCACCCATCTTAGGACATGAGGTAAACACAAAAATGAAAGGATTTGGTGATAGACAAACTCGATAGAGAATGTTTCTACCCTGAATCATTTATGCCTGCACTCGCTCTTATTTTCAATTCTGTTCTTTGTAACCAAAACAAAATTTCTCTATGATACTTAAATCTCTAATGCTATGCATTCAGAATGAGTAATAACTACTTTATTAACATTATAGAATTGATTTGAAGATTCCAAAAAGTAATGGATATGATAGGGCCTTGAAATATGTACAAGTTATTTACTCAAATAGAATGCGTATCAATTACTCTGACAACAAATTCAAATAAGGGTAAGGGGAATCCCCATGCAGTTTGCAAAATTGATATTTCTCATTGCAATATTCTATTAACACCACTCTAATAGCTATAGCTCCATTAAGGTAACTTCTAAGAAAATTCCTCCTTGGTTCCTGGTATCCTCATACTGACCCAATACCCTTCCAAATGATGAATAATATTGTCATCACCTTGATGTCTCTATTCATTGTGTTGCTCAGTTCCTGATGTATGTGACTTACTATGTAAGGTTATCTGAAAGGAACACAGATGTAGAACATGAAGGACAGGCTGCTGATTCAGTCTGGTTAGTCTAGGAAATACATGTGTAGAATCGGTGAAGGAGTCCTGGGACTTCCTCCAAAATTGCAAGGAGACAAGGCAAAACATGTCCTTTTGCCAATGGATGCCAAGAGTACCTCATATACAATAGCATGGCAAAATCAGAAGGAAAATGAATAAAGCTAAGGCCATAGAGCTGATAGGTACTAAGATATCATTCCTTTGTGAACTAAGGATCCCCAGAAAAGGCCACACTGTGTTTAAGATTCTAAAAAAAACTTGTCTGATTAGAATTTTACAATTATGGAGAGTTTGGATGTGGTAGATCCATGCCAAATTATTGTGGATTAACTTTAGCATCATTAACAGCTGTCCATTGTCCACTTCTGTACCTAATCTAATGTCCTTGTGACTATTGCATGAATCTTTGGGGTATGTATTAACTTAACAGACCACCATCTTCACCAACTCAAAAACTAAGAATGTTAGCAGATATCATCTGAATTCAAGAACAGAGATTTTCCCCCAACACTGTCCCATAAACGATCAACATGATGCTCTTACCAATGTATTTTTAAAGTACCTTGATGTATTACTTTTTTTTCAATCAACCTATTACCACAGTGAAACATGGTGGTTGGTATAACTTGAATTACATTCTCATACATTACTCATATTGGCTCAAGAATAAACTATTCCATTTCTTTCAATGTGAGAACTTTTATACCCACACATTACAGGAGTTCTATTCCTAATATTACACACTATAGATCACAGAAAAGAGATGTAAAATAGTAAAATTTGAACATTCACCAAAATACTGACACCTATTACACGATGGAATTGAAACAAAACAAAAACCATGAGCATGTAGATTTTAATTTGTTCCTTTACTGATGATTAAAGTCAGATTCAAGTTCTAGTCAGAGTAGTCATGCTGCTGATTATTTCATACCTTAAATTTTATTCCAGACTTGAACTCACTTTTTTGCCCCACAACTTCCTCACAGCATTTTTCACCTCTGCATTTCTGAGTGTGTAGATGATGGGGTTCATCATGGGGGTAATGACCGTGTAGAACACAGCCACAAGCTTGTCTTCAGTGTAGGTGGAAGCAGGTCTCAAGTAGAGGAAGATGGCAGGTCCAAAGAACAAGACAACCACCATGATGTGAGATGCACAGGTAGATAGAGCCTTGCGCCTCCCCTCAGCAGAGTGGTTCCTCAAGTTATACAGGATAACAATGTAAGAAGACACCAAGAAAAGGAAGGAAAATACAGAAAATAATCCACTGTTAACAAACATAATTACCCCTACCACAAAGGTGTCAGTGCAGGCCAACTTGAATAAGGGATGGAGGTCACAGAAGTAGTGGTCAATAATATTGGGACCACAGAAAGGCAAAGGGATAGTGATGAAAATCTGAATTATAGAATGAAAAAATCCCCCCACCCAGGAACCAGCCACCAGGCGGTGACATATGGGCCTACTCATAATAGTTGTGTAGTAAAGAGGTTTGCAGATAGCCACATAACGGTCATAAGCCATCACTGTAAGCAAGAGTATCTCAGTGACCCCAAAGAAGTGGAAGAAGAAAATCTGAGCCAGGCAGCCCTTCAGAGAGATGGTTTTAATCCTGTGAAGTAAATCAGTGATGAACTTAGGGACAACAGTAGAGGAGTAGAGGATCTCTACCAAGGATAGGTAGCTAAGGAAGAAATACATGGGGGAATACAGACTCTTGCTGATGTTGACTGTCACAACAATGAGGCCATTGCCCAGAACTGTGGCCAGATACACAGGAAGAAACAACACAAAGCACACCTTCTGTACCTCTGGGTCCTGGAAAAGGCCAGTGATGATCAACTCAGTCACATTTACACTGGCCATGAGTTCAGTTCAAGTGTGCTGGATACCAGCAGTCGAGGGACCTTAACTAAAACAAGCAATAATTGTGATACTGTTCACGTGTTTATTTTAGGAAGAATATCACTGTGTGTCAGAAACAAGGGGAATAGCCTTAAAAGAGAAAGAGAAATCAGACATCCATGGGAGCTAAAAGAAACTGACTCAAAAGGCTAACAACTTTAAAGAAACCTTATTCAGCAGCAGCAAATTACATGAAAACCCAAGGGTACAACAAGCAATATGCTTAAATTCAGTATGGCATGTGCTATGAAATAAGAATAGTGATTTTCTGCAATGCTTTAGAATCGCCAGGAGTATCCATTCACCTGAGAAATCAAGTTGCTGAATAGGGACACAGAATCACCTTCCCTATAGCCTCGCTCACAAGCACAGGGAAAAGGCATGGTCAGATTTAAGAATGCAGATGGTGGGACTAGGTTGTGATTGCACAGAAGACCTAGAGGCAAGTAGGGACTAGAAAGTGCGCTGATGATCCCATTATCTTCCAGGCTGCCTGACCTTGCAGCTTTGATGTCAACGTTTCATTGGCCTGCCTATCCAGCCAGCCCCACTGCAAAATTTGACCTACACCAGATTCCTTGTGTGCCCTTTCCTCCCCATTCTTGCTGTCATCTCCTCACACACAGAAAGCTGATTCACAAATTACCAAAGTCTTTAAGTTTCCAGCTGCCAACCCTTCTGTAACAGAAATCAGAAAATTGATTTACCACACACCCTTTCTTCCTCAGATCATTCTGCTACTTCAGAATAACCAAGGCAAGCCTGAGTCCCTCTCACTACCGTATAATGACTTACTACCTGGGAATAACCAGGGAAACTGAATTCCTCTAACTGGATTTTAATGGCTTTAATATTTGAGCCACCTCAACAGTTCTTTTTCTTAACCAGCAAACATCAACTTGAATATGTTGAAGTCAAATCCTGTCCACGTTCTATATCTATCATGTTCATTGGCACCAGAAATATCCATCCCTGTTTCTTCCAGGCCCATGCATCTTCTACGACCAAAACCAGTCTTATTGGTTCACGAAGTTTGCATAGATTACACGATCTCACCTATATCTTCTCTCTAAGCACTGGGTAAGTTCTTCAACAATTTCCCTTATGTAAAAATCTAAACACACTTCTCTACTAAAACTTACCAACTGTTCCCACTGCCTCAGCATGAGTTTTGATATTGTCAGAGGACATGTAAGAGCCTTCTTAAACTAATTGTAAACTCTTTGCGCCTTTATTGTCATCCCCTAACTGAAACTAAAAAATCTTGTTGTAACAGAAAGTGCCCTCACTTCTTTCTTTCATATATCTTTCTTCCTAGGTTGTACAATGAACCAAACTCCTATAAGAATGAAGCTCCATGGTTTTCTGTTCCAATAGTACCCCATCATGCTCCTTTCAGCAAAACTAATAGGATCTTTTATTATTTCAGCTTCTTCTTTATATCACTTACTAAAAAATACATTGTCAACTATTGAAATCATGATAAATTATTTTTTAATTGTTTGCATCTTGAGTTAATAGAAGAGAATATCATTTCAAAGTTACTAAAAAATACATTGTCAACTATTGACATCATGATAAATTATTTTGTAATTGTTTGCATCTTGAGTTAATAGAAGAGAATATCATTTCAAAGTTACCTAACATATCAAACATTTATAACTACTGAAACTATATGCATTAATATATTCAGCATGAACAATAAACCTGTGAGTTCGACATGATTATTCACAGAGAAGTGAATAAATTGTCTAGATTTACACAGCACCAAAGCCAGGATCTGCAGAAATCTGGCAATCAGAGCACAGCACCTGTGTTCTGTAACTACCACAGTTTACCTAAGAAGAATAGGGCACATGTGTGGTACAAAAGTAAATAGAAATACAAATGACCAACTATTAAAAGCAAGGGATACACTTATTTGACAATCTAAACGCACAACTCTCACCTGATTGTCTGTTGATCTATTCCTGATCTATTAAAGAAATGAAGGTAAATTTACTAGAATGACTCTGAGACACTCAGAGAGAAGGAACTCATATAAGAACCCATGTTTCCAAGCTCATCAACAGGAGGAGAATACATAGTAGCTCTCCTCTTTGAAAAATAACTTTTATCTATCTATCGATCTATCTATCTATCATCTCAGCCTTTTCTGTATTTTTCTCTATGGCCCCAACTCCTTTGTCCCTACTACATTGCATAGTTATTAATTAATATATCCTCTCCACACACAATGGTGCCTCACATAGAAATATAGATGACAAAGTGACCAAGACATGGAAGCATAAATCAGCAAATGAGCATGTAAAGGTCTATCAAGTAGTCTCTTAGAATTTGCAATAAAGCAAGTGATACCATGCCTGAGAAAAATAAAAAGCAGAGACTTGTGTGGCAATTATGTCTAAGCACTACACATACACATACACACACACGCAAACACACACACACATACACACACATATACCACTACACACACACACCACTACACACACACATAAATACACACACCACTACACATGCACATAAACACACACACAAACACCACACACACACACCCACATAAACACACACACACACCACTAGACACACAGACCCACACACACCACTACATACACACACATACACACACAAACACACACAACTAAACACACGCACACATACATGCACACATGCACACACATCACTACACACACACATAAACACACACATACACACACACAACACACACACACACACACACACACACAACTAAACACACACAGTTTAACATATTTAAGGAATAAAGTCTGAATCTAGGACAAAAATACATGTCCAGTAGCATGTGGATGCTAAGAAACGTTGGTCTTTGCACATCACCCCAAGTCACAAGAGCTGCTGTGCACTTGCTCTGCCTTGGAGAAAACAGTTGAATGAGGTGGAACTGAAAGACACTCAAAAAGCACCGAACATGACCTTCATAAGACAGCTGAGGTGGGGGTGATCACTGTATTGTTTTCTTTTAAATCTGAGTTCTTAACAAATAAAGTCACTTTACTAACAGCACCTCATAGCATATGTCTCACCATGACAGGGTGCACCAAATCCAGATCAATATCAGCTAACCCCTCTAAGGGTGATAAAGAAAAATTTCAAAGACATATTTTACTTCCTATTCAAAGATGAAGTGACAAAAGCAAAGAGGGGCTAGTTAGCTTTCCAAGGCCACACTCTACTTACTTCCCATTACTAACTTAAAACTGACACTCCATAGCATCTACCCGCTTCCTGAAGGATCTGGGTGGTGATACAACCATGACTCAAAGATCTGACCTACATATCGGGATCTCATGAAGAGATTTGTGGGATGAAGAAGCACTGAGAAATGAGAGGGAAACTAAATGACTATTATTCTTTTTAAATAATCTCACTGATATTTCTGACCTTAGCTACACTTGTAGAATCATCCAAAACAAATAAAGGTGTAAACATTGAAGAAAAAAAAGATCTGATTTAGCCTCAAGGATAAATCACCCGTGGTCGTGGGAGCTGTATAAAACAAGATAGATAACACATAAGACAAATCACAAAGAAAACTCAGGGAAGGTGGTAAATCAATGAAAATATATGCATTTAAGAAATAAGAGCCACAAATTAAAAATCCCTGAAATTTTAAGATCTTGTTGTGTTGTGGGAATCCTACCTCATTCAGACTCCAAGAATTGTGAGTAACCAGAACCTTGAACTATTTAAAAATAAATTATGCTACACACTGTCATCAAGAGACCAACTTCCCCATAGCATTCCTGTTCTCTAGAGTAAAACTTTGCCAAATGGAGTATGATGCAAGGTCAGGATAAAACTGTTTCAGTGAATTTCATGCATAGCCATAAGTTTTTAGTAAAGCAGTGGAAAGGTAATGAAAGAAACAACTTTAAAGGATGCTTTCCCACACATATTTCCCCTGCAAATAAATACCGGATTATAAATGACATAGCCCTAGGGCACTAACTCTGGGTAAGCAGTTAATGAACTATGCACTGCAGTCATGCTGTGTCTCCCCATCTCTTCTTACTCTCCCCTGTTTCTACTTCTATATAAAATGAAAGTCTTGGCTTTTCAGATGCTGCTATGCCTGTCACTGCTTGCTGCAGCCACAGTCAACCTCACAATGATCTTTGACATTGTGGCTCACAGCAAGCCTTTGGGCCTCATCTCCTTCAATCTGTTTGCAAATGAAGTTCCAAAGACAGCACTTTCGTGCTCTGATAACCAGAGAAACTGGATTTGGGTGTAAAGGCTGCTCCTTTCACAGAATTATTGCAGAATTCATGTGACAGTGTGGCAATTTCACATGCTGCAATGACATTAGTAGCATATCCATATACAGAATGAAATCTGAGGATGAGAACTTCAACCTGAGACAAGCAGGACCTGATGTCTTGTCCATAGACATGCTGGACAAAGCACCAACTTTTGCTAGTTTTTCACCTGAATTCCAAGACTGAGTGGATGAATGGCAAACAGGTGGTCTTAAAGAAGGTGAAAGCCTTTGTGGAAGCCAGGACAGTTTCGGGAATGGGGAGAGCAACAAGATTATCTTCATTGCTGATGGTGATCAACTCTAATTCCTTTGACTTGCAGACATCTTACCCACAGGACCATGTCTTCTGTAGCTCAGGAGAGCACCTACAATGCTATCCTGTAGTCTCCACTCCCACTAAAGGTTTTTAGGACCCATATTTTCCTGATTCTCCTCCAAGCTTAGCTGACCTACAGAAGTAAGTTTCTTACAATGAATCAAAACTAAATAGGAAAATAAATAAATAAGATGGAAGTATTAATCTAAGTTGTGTTCATAGAATCTTCTAATTCCACACCCATCTATTTAAGTGTTATATTCATCTATAAAACCTTTAGTCCACCCTTGTCTGTGTCAGTGAGGATAGTGGTCATGAACATAGACTGGGATTAGAAATTCCTCTGAAAGGGATGCCATCTAATCATTTCATTCAATCATTTAACATATAGTATTAAACCCTATGATGTTCTAAGAACTATCATTAGTAATAAAGAAAGAGAAGAAGAAAAACAAAAAATATAAACTCATGGAAGTAACAACATCATATTATTTCCTAGACATAATGGAAGCTGAGATAAGCATAAATAAAAACAATTTGATGAATAATTCAGTAATAATTCTATGGTAACTAATCTTGGCTCTCCAGTATCATAGGTTTTGGTCAATATTCTGCTTTCATCCTCACTCAATTCATATATATATATATATATATATATATATACATACATATATGCAATCCTTAATGATACATTACAATAACAAATAACGATATCAAATACACTACAGCACAAATACATTACAGTAACAAATAAGCAACGATACACTTTAAGGCCTAAGAAAAAACATGAGCCAACCCCAATTTAAGTCGAAAGAAAGAAATAATTAAAACCAGAGACAAAATTGATAAATGGGAAACAGAAAAAAAATCAGCAACAGATTTGGTTCTTTGAAAGGGTAAACAAGATCAGAGAACCCTTAGAAAAAAGAAACAAATAAAAAATAAAAGGACCAATATATTTTTAATCTATCAACTGAGAGATATCCGAGCCCAGATAGAATCACTGTTGAATTCTGACAGGCCTCTGAAGAAGAACTAACACCAGTGCTTCCCAAAGTATTCTGTAAAAGACAAGGGAAAGAAATGCTACCAAGCTCACTCTAAGAAGCCAGTGTCATCCTTATATCAAAGTCACATACAGCAACAACAAAATAAACCAGCATTCAGTCCCCCTGATAAACATAGATGCAAAATTTCTCAACAAAATTATCAAAAAGCAAAGAATTCAATAGTGAATTTTCTGGGCCAGGACATTTCTCAATTGAATACTATTCGAATACCATATGAAAGAGAGAGAAATGACAAACAGAAAAGGTCATTTTTACAGATCTTGCAGAGCTAGAGGCCTAGATGTCAGTGTAAAGACACAATCAATAATAGCCAGGGCGATACGTCTCCACTATAGTCCAACAGGATAGATCAGGAGGATTAAATGGGGAGTGAGAAGGAAGACAGCAAAATGAACAGACTGTGAGGAGGAACAACTAACACAAAGGGCCACTTACTACAATGCCTACTACAATACAAACTTATTAAACTCTGTACATATATACAACAAATTTAAGTGAAATTACAAAATAACAGGGAAAACAAAGCCCCAGCTGGATAGCTCTCACCATCAAATCACTTTCATTACTGAGAATGGGCTACACCTAAGTGTTGGCCAAAGGGACTCCATGAATACTCCTAGACAGTTCAGGCTATTGCCACAGCTATTGGTTGCTCTCTGCAATGATGGTAAGATCCTATTGCTGAAGACAACCTTTACCTATCTCATTGAACACAGAAAAGTGTCAATCTGATACCTGACCAGATCCTTCATCCCCACTGACTCCTGTTCACAGTACTAAAAGTACTCTTCATACTAACAGAGGAGAAAGATAAACAAAAATCCACCTCAATCCCTTTACTCTACAGTGGTGATGATCTGCCTGCTAGATACGATATTGGCACAATTGTTATAAGAGTATCCAACCACCATTTAATAAGATTTAAAGTCCACTCCATGAGATGTGACTCATTTCTGACATTGCTCTATTGACTAAGAACCAAAGACTAGATAGGCCATGGACCTAGGAGAAAATCAAATACTATTATTCTTCTAAAGGAATGTAGCTGCTAAATAATAACTAATGAAATTCTACTATACCCATAAATCGGTATCTGGCTCAGCCACCATCAGAGATGCTTTCTCCTGCAATAGACAAGAACAAATACTGAGGTCCACAGCTGAATAATGTGCAGTGACCCTGGAACAGTCAGTCGTGAATGAGAGATGTCTTCACCAAACCCGTCCCCCTCAGAACTCAGGGAGCTAAGCAGGGAAGGAGGTGGAAAGATTGTAAGAGCCAGAAGGGTAGCAACACCAAGGAAGCATCTGTAGCAGCACAAGGATTGAACGGGGCTAAAGCAGATGGGGTTCTGTGATTAGGAGAGGAAAATAGATGCAAGGTCCCGTTCCAAACAAAGAAGCTATCTCCAACTGACAACAGCTTACAAAGGAAAAAATTTTTTTCAATTGACTCTCACTGGGTACACAAACCATATTGAAAGGGCAGAACATCATGTCCACCTGTATATATAATAAAATAACAAAACTCAATATTATTTTGGAAATATTTTTGTCCCATTGTGCTTTATTTGGACATCTCCTACCTTTTTGGCCCATTATTTGCTTGTTATAGTTTTTAGTTTTGTGCTTTTTGCTGATTTTGTTTTTGTTTGTGGGTCTCTGCATGTCTGTTTCTCATGCTTTTTTCTTTCTTATGGTTCATTTGTTTTATTTGCCTACTCACTTTCTAAAGAGGGGAAGAAAGAAGGTGTACAGTTGGATGGGTGGAACAGTCATGAGATTCTGAGAGGAATCTTGGATGAGATAAAGGAATCATTGATCAGAATATATTGTGTGATAAAAATTTATTTTCAATTAAAAAATAAAATAGATCCAGATATATCATTTGTGGCTATTTACTCAAAGACTCCAACTCACTATATTGCAAAGATTCTCATACATCAATCTTTATTCTGCACTACTCACAATAGCTAAAGTTGGGCATATGAATCAAGATTCAAGCAAGAGGTCTGGAGAGAGCAAGCAGTTTGAGTCATTAACATGTGTCTTATTGCAGGCTACATCATTTGCATACATTCATCTGTAATAGTCACGTAGTAATGAGACATAGATCAGTGATCACACTGGCATTGCTGTCAGGGCTGCGATGGTACCACCATGCAGTGGTAAGACAGGAAATGGGTAAACCTGAGTTAGAAGAACTGATAAATGAAGAGCCTGAGATTAAAGGCTCTTCAATGAACCTCTGGGGTCCTGGGAAAGGAGTTGTCCCATCCGGACCCAAGAGGTAGTCACAGGTTTGAATCAGAAGTATACAAAAAGGCCGTTAGATTCCTGGTACATATTTCAGTGGCCATTAATATAAGTTAAATATAACATTAAGTTAATTATAATTTAACCACATTAGATTACCTTCACTCAGTGCTGGACTTTCATCCTCTATACTTCACAATTCTAGATCATTGTCTCTTTTTTGTGTAATATGTGGCCAAAACTTAAAGAGCAAAACAATCAATAGGAAGAGAACATAAAACAATGTACACAGAGAAGGTTCCTGCATTCTGCATTTTTCCTTGTAAACAAATTGCATGTTATTTATACTTTAATGTAACAAATCAGTGAGAGATTACAATGCTGAGATGATATAGTTAGACTGACATTATTTCTTCAATTGAGCTTTTTGCACAAGGTTTTTAATTCTTTAGCAAATGGTCAGCCCTGAAAACATACATGGAAGTGATGCTATACAGACTGGGTAGGTTGGGTTTAAGAATATGTATGTGTATATATGACTATAACAACAATTAATGAAAAGTGGACCATGAATTTGTTAGATATTGGGAGGCATGTATAGGAGTGCTTGGGGGGAGAGGATGAAAGTGAAAATAAAGTAATTATATTATAATCTCAAAAGTAAAAGAAATAATTTAAAAACAATGGGAAAAGATTTTGCTTTAATCTCTGTGGTTTTCTCCCAGTGGGTGTAGAACAAAGAGAATAATGAGCTCTCAGTAGACCCACAACCCTCAGTAGGTACAATAACTTCTGAAAAAGTTGATAGTTCTACTAGAACAGACTTTATCAAGCTGTGCAGTCCCCAGCCACTCAGGAGTCACTGATGAAGTCCTATGTGTAGCTCTAACTAAGGAAACCTAACCTATAGGGGAATGAAGAACTCTATCACAGTCAACTTCCTACAGGCTGACATGTATAATGTAAGCAATGTATCAAGAGAGTAGGGTGTGCCTTCTCTGTGTTCTGTTCTGAGCCAAAAACTTCAAATGTGCACTAAGAAATATTATAAGAATTTAGCATAATGTATAACAGAGAGGCAATTACAGATACAGATATGTACATAAAGATATAGATATTACTTATTACTTATTACTTCAATGACATACTCCCCACCAAAAGCCTCAAACTTTCAAATAGCACTTCAAATCTGCAAGAAAGGAATCAAGAGTAGTCTAAGCAGCTCTACAGGACAGAAAGACCAACAAACTTGGGTACAGTCATCACACAAAATTAATGCCCAGCTCTAATGATGATGGTGGTGGCAGTGATGGTAAACATTATAGAGTTACCTTCCTCTGATTCATGCTCTTCTCTTAATGTTTTACATATGAGCTGAGGAGATAGATAAGTAAAGTACTTAATTATAAGTATGAGGATCTGAGTTCAACAACAGGAACACAAGTAGATAGTGGAGTGCTTATAAGATCTGGGTTGGACACGGTCAGGGAAGTATCTATGGCTCACTAGCCAGTCAGATTAACATAATCATCACGTACCAAACAAATAAAAGAATATTTTTCAAAAAACCAACGTGGGGGTTGGGGATTTGGCTCAGTGGTAGAGCGCTTGCCTAGGAAGCGCAAGGTCCTGGGTTCAATCCCCAGCCCCGGGGAAAAAAAGAGTTAAGAGCTCTCTCCTCTCTCTCTCTCTCTCTCTCTCTCTCTCTCTCTCTCTCTCTCTCTCTCTCTCTCTCTCTCTCTCTCTCTCTCTCTGTATGTGTGTGTGTGTTTCTATCCTCTGTCTGTCTCTCTGTCCTATCTTTCTCTGTCTATCCCTGTCTCTCTCTGTGTCTTTGTCCTCCTGTCTGTCTCTGTCTCTCTTTAAAAAAAAAAAAAAAAAAAAAAAAAGGGGTTGGGGATTTAGCTCAGCGGTAGAGCGCTTGCCTAGCGAGCGCAAGGCCCTGGGTTCGGTCCCCAGCTCCGGAAGAAAAAAAAAAACAAAAGAAAAAAGAACAAAAAACCAACGTGATCAATACCTGTGAAACAGTATCTGAGCTTGACTTCTGCCATACAGATACTAGTAAACATAGCCATGCAAACCCACACACACATATTCACAAAAATATACTTATTTATATGTATATTTTCATACTGAATAATGAAAATAATCACATGAATGTCTTCCTACCATTTTCCTTACTAAATGTAGACAAAAACTATTATTCACAGAAGTTAGACGCCTCGAACTTCTGACTGCAGCTGGCAGGTAATTGAAACATTGTAAGGAATTAAGAGCCGGAGCTCTCTTAAAATTTTATACAGATAAGATGTACTGCTCCCCACTAAATAGTCAATAAAAACTGTAAGAGTTGATGTGACAGCATTGCTTATCAGCTTCAGGAATTGTTCATTTACCAAGTATTTATAAAGCATCAGTTATGATATTCACAGAAAGAGACAAGGAAGACAATGAATAGTCCTCTACTTTGAGAGCTTATAGTTTGAGAGGAAAATACACCTTGAGAGAACAATGATATCATGAATGTTTTGGGAACTTAATTCTACTCCAGAAGAAAAGTGGTCAGGAAACACTTCACAGAGGAGATGGTTTTAAAATAGAACTCTAAGGTTTGCTATATAGGAAAGGGAAATAAGTCATCCTAGGCAGGGCAAGTGGTAACTTCCTGGGGAATTGATGACCACTTGTGAACATTCATCCATGAAAAAGAAAAACTGGAGGCACCAGAAGAAGGAAGAGTATTCTGTGCTGTCACTAAAGCCACTATTGATATACAGCTTCAACCAGCACATATAAAGATGAAAAAGAGAAAATCCATGCTTTAGTTACATCACAGATGTTCCATCTCTCTACTAAGATAGGATGGTTTTTTCTAGTTCCATTTGATTTCCCTACAAATTTCATGATGTACTTTTTAACAGTTAAGTAATATCCCATCGTGCAGATGCCCCATGTTTTCATTATCCATTTTTCTGTTGAGGGACATCTAGGTTGTTTTGATTTTCTGGCTATTATTAATAGAACAGCAATAAATATGGTTGAGCATGTGTCTTTGTGGTAGGATGTAGCATTGTTTGGGAATATTCCCAAGAGTGGTATAGCTGGATCCTACAGTAGATGGATTCCCATCTTTATAAGGAACAGCCATATTGACTTCCAGAGTTTCTATACAAGTTTGTAGTTCCATCAGCCATGCTTCACATCCTTGTCAGCATGAGCTTGTGTTATTGATCTTGGCTCTTCTGACAAGTATAAGATGAGATCCGAAAATAGATTTGATTTGCATTTCCCTGATGACTAAGGATGTTGAACATTTCTTAGTGTTTCTCAGTCATTTGAATTTCCTCTGTTGAGAATTCTCTGTTTAAATCTGTACACTATTTTTAAATTGAATAATTTGGGTTTTGGGTACCATAATTTCTAGAGTTCTTTATACATTTTGGTTATTTGTCCTCTGTCAGATGTACTGTGGATAAAAATCTTTTCCCATTCTGTAGGCTGCCACTTTGTATTTGCTTTACAAAAGTTTTTCAGTTTCATGGGGTTCCACCTTAGAGTCTGCACTAACAGTGTCCTATCCAGAAAGCTGTCTTCTATGCCAATGCATTCAAGGGTATTATCCACTTTCTCTTCTATCAGGATCAGTGCATCTTTTTTCATATTGAGGTCCTTGATCCACTTTGTGTTAAGTTTTGTGCATAAATTTATTTGCTGGAGGTCACAGAAGTAGTGGTCAATCACATTGGGACCACAGAAGGGCAGCTGAATAGTGATAAGAACCTGAATTATAGAATGTAAGAAGCCCCCCAGCCAAGAAACAGCCACCAGCGTGTGGCACATTTGACAACTCATGATGTTCATGTAATGAAGAGGTTTGCAGGTGGCCACATAGCAGACATAGGCCATTACCACAAGCAAAAATATCTCAGCCACCCCCAAGAAATGGAAGATGAATATCTGGAAAAGCCAGGTGATGATCAATTAAGTCATGTTATTTGCCCTTGTCATGGGTTCAGTAGAGGAGTAGTGGACATCAGGCAGTGAACATCCTAAAATAAAACATTGGAGCACCAGTTTACAAAATTTACAGGATGTTAGAGAAAACAACCCACTTATTAATTATTCCTTTAGCCAACAGACAATAATTCAGAATTCAACATAGTACTCTAACTTTTCATGGTATTTCAGTTTACTTAGTTATCATTAGAAAATAGAAATCCATATAAATGAATACTAGCCAATAACCACACAGACAGAGTTCAATTATGGGTTTTTCACCTATATTCTTTATTTCTTTCCTCTATGTATCAAGAGTATCCATTTTCTATTGTATAACATATTAATACAGATGAATGTATGTCTCACCAATAATTCATAATTACCATAATCACCATAAAATATCAAAAGTAATGCTCACTTAAAAATCAAACAAGGGTTCTCGCTTCGGCAGCACATATATTAAAATTGGAACGATACAGAGAAGATTAGCATGGACCCTGTGCAAGGATGGCATACAAATTCATGAAGTGTTCCATATTTTTAAATATCTTCAACAAAATCATAGAAGAAAACTTCACTAACCTATAGAGAGATGCCCATAAATATATAAGAATCCTACAGAACTCAAAATAGGTTGGACCAGAAAAGAAAGTCCTCCTGTCACATAATAGTCAAAACACCAAATGCACAGACTTCTCACCAGAAACTATGAAAGCCAGAAGATCCTGGACAGATGTCATACAGACCCTAAGAGAACACAAATGCCAGCCTAGGTTACTGTATCCAGTAAAACTCTCAATTAACATAGATGTAGAAACCAAGATATTCCATGACAAAACCATATATACAGAATATCTTTCTACAAATACAGCCTACAAAGGATAATAAATGGTAAAGCCCAACATAAGGAGGCAAGCTACGCCCTAGAAAAAGCAAGAAACTAATCGTCTTGCAACAAAACAAAGAGAAAAAAAAGCACACAAACATAATCACACATCAAAATACGAATATAACAGGAAGCAACAATCACGATTCCTTAATATCTCTCAACATCAATGGACTCAATTCCCCAATAAAAGACACAGATTAACAAACTGGATACGCAATGAGGACCCAGCATTCTACTACCTACAGGAAACACACCTCAGAGACAAAAACAGACACTATCTCAGAGTAAAAGACTGGAAAATAACTTTCAAAGCAAATGGTCTGAAGAAGCAAGTTGGAGTAGCCATTCGAATATTGAATAAAATCGATTTTCAACTAAAAATCATCAAAAAAGATAAGGAAAGACACTTCATATTCATCAAAGAAAAAATCCACCAGGATGAACTCTCAATCATAAATATCTATGCTCCAAATACAAGGGCATCTACATACATAAAAGAAACCGTACTAAAGCTCAAAGAACACATTGCAACTCACACAATAATAGTAGGAGATTTCAACACCCCACTCTCATCAATGGACACATCATGGAAACAGAAATTAAACAGAGATGAAGACAGACCAAGAGAAGTCATGAGCCAAATGGACTTAACAGATGTTTATAGAGCATTCTATCCTAAAACAAAAGGATATACCGTCTTCTTAGCAGCTCATGGTACTTTCTCCAAAATTGACCACATAATTGGTCATAAAACAGGCCTCAACAGATACAGAAAGAAAGAAAGAATCCCATGCGTCCTATCAGACCACCACGGGCTAAAGCTGGTCTTCAACAACAATAAGGGAAAAGTGCTCAAATATACATGGAAACTGAACAATGCTCTACTCAATGATAATCTGGTCAAGGAAGAAATAAAGAAAGAAATTAAAGACTTTTTAGAATTTACTGTAAGTGAAGATACAGCACAACCAAACTTATGGGAAACAATGAAAGCTGTGCTAAGAGGAAAACTTATACCTCTGAGTGACTGCAGAAAGAAACAGGAGAGAGCATATGTCAGCAGCTTAACAGCACAGCAAAAAGCTCTAGAACAAAAAGAAGCAAATACATCCAGGAGGAGTAGAAGGCAGGAAATAATCAAACTCACAGCTGAAATCAACCAAGTAGAAACAAAAAGGACCATAGAAAGAATCAAACAAAAAGGACCATAGAAAGAATCAACAGAACAAAAGTTGGTTCTTTGAGAAAATCAACAAGATAGATAAACCCTTAGCCAGACTAAACAGAGGACACAGAGAGTGTGTCCAAATTAATAAAATCAGAAATGAAAAGGGAGGCATAACTACAGAATCAGAGGAAATTCAAAAAATCCTCAGATCCTACTACAAAAAGCCTATATTCAACAAAACTTGAAAATCTGCAGGAAATGGACAATTTCCTAGACAGATACCAGGTACCGAAGTTAAATCAGGAACAGATAAACCAGTTAAACAACCCCATAACTCCTAACGAAATACAAGCAGTCATTAAAGTACTTCCAACCAAAAAGAGCCCAGGTCCAGACGGGTTTAGTGCAGAATTCTATCAGACCTTCATAGATGACCTCATATCAATACTATCTAAACTAGTCCCCAAAATTGAAACAGATGGAGCACTACCGAATTCCTTCTATGAAGCCACAGTTACTCTTATACCTAAACCACACGGAGACTCAACAAACAAAGAACTTCAGACCAATTTCCCTTATGCATATCGATGCAAAAATAGTCAATAAAATTCTTGCAAACCGAATCCAAGAGCACATCAAAACAATCACCCACCTAGAACAAGTAGACTTCATCCCAGGCATGCAGGGATGGTTTGAAATACGGAAAACCATCAACATAATCCATTATATAAACACTGAAAGAACAAAACCACATGATCATTTCATGAAGTGCTGAGAAACACCCCTTCATGATAAAGCCCTAGAAAGAATAGGAATTCAGGGCCCATACCTAAACATAGTAAAAGCCATATAAGCAAACCAGTAGCTAACATTAAACTAAATGGAGAGAAACTTGAAGCAATCCCACTAAAATCAGGGACTAGACAAGGCTGCCCACTCTCTCCCTACTTATTCAAAATACTTCTTGAAGTTCTAGCCAGAGCAATCAGACAACAAAAGGAGATCAAGGGAATACAGATTGGAAAAGAAGAAGTCAAAGTATCACTATTTGCAGATGATATGATTGTATACTTAAGTGATCCCATAAGGTCCACCAGAGAACTACTAAACCTGATAAACATCTTCAGCAAAGTAGCTGGGTATAAAATTAACTCAAATAAATCAGTAGCCTTCCGAAACACAAAAGAGACACAAGCTAAGAAAGAAATTAGGGAAACGATACCCTTCATAATAGTCCCAAATAATATAAAATACCTTGGTGTGACTTTAACCAAGTAAGTGAAAGATCTGAACGATAAGAACTTCAAACCTCTGAAGAAAGAAATTGAAGAATACGTCAGAAGATGGAAAGATCTTCCATGCTCATGGATTGGCAGGATTAATATAATAAAAATGGCCATTTTACTAAAAAGCGATCTACGGATTCAATGCAATTCCCATCAAAATACCAATCCAATTCTTCAAGAGTTAGACAGAACAATTTGAAAATTCATCTGGAATAACAAAAAACCCAGGTTAGCTAAAACTATCCTCAACAATAAAAGGACTTCCAGGGGAACACTATCCCCGAGCTCAAGCAGTATTACAGAACAATAGTGATAAAAAAAACTGCATGGTATTGATACAGAGACAGACAGATAGACCAGTGGAATAGAATTGAAGACCCAGAAATGAACCCACACACCTTTGGTCACTTGATTTTTGACGAAAGATTCAAAACCATCCAATGGAAAAAAGATAGCATTGTTAGCAAATGGTGCTGGTTCAACTGGAGGTCAGCATGTAGAAGAATGCAGATCGAACCATGCTGATCACCCTGTACAAAGCTTAAGTCCAAGTGGATCAAGGACGTCCACATCAAACCAGATACACTCAAACTAATAGAAGAAAAAGTGGGAAAGAATCTCGAACACATGGGCACTGGAGAAATTTCCTGAACAAAACACCAATGGCTTATGTGCTAAGATAAAGAATCGACAAATAGGATCTCATAAAACTGCAAAGCTTCTGTAAGGCAAAGGATGCTGTGGTTAGGACAAAACAGCAACCAACAGATTGGGAAAAGATCTTTACCAATCCTACAACAGATAGAGGGCTTATATCCAAAATATACAAAGAACTCAAGAAGTTAGACCGCAGGGAGACAAATAACCCTATTAAAAAATGGGGTTCAGAGCTAAACAAAGAACAGCTGAGGAATGCCAAATGGCTGAGAAACACCTAAAGAAATGTTCAACATCTTTAGTCATAAGGGAAATGCAAATCAAAACAACCCTGAGATTTCACCTCACACCAGTGAGAATGGCTAAGATCAAAAACTCAGGTGACAATAAATGCTGGCGAGGATGTGGAGAAAGAGGAACACTCCTCCATTGTTGGTGGGATTGCAGACTGGTAAAACCATTCTGGAAATCAGTCTGGAGGTTCCTCAGAAAATTGGACATTGATCTACCTGAGGACCCAGCTATACTCTCTTGGGCATATACCCAAAAGATGCCCCAACATACAGAAAAGACACGTGCTCCACTATGTTCATAGCAGCCTTATTTATAATAGACAGAAGCTGGAAAGAACCCAGATGCCCTTCAACAGAGGAATGGATACAGAAAATGTGGTACATCTAAACAATGGAATATTACTCACCTATCAAAAACAATGACTTTATGAAATTCATAGGCAAATGAAGGGAACTGGAAAATATCATCTTGAGTGAGGTAACCCAATCACAGAAAAACACACATGGTATGCACTCATTGATAAGTGGCTATTAGCCCAAATGCTTGAATTACCCTAGATGCACAGAACACATGAAACTCAAGACAGATGATCAAAATGTGAATGCTTCACTCCCTCTTTAAAAGGGGAACAAGAATACCCTTGGCAGGGAATAGGGAGGCAAAGATTAAAGCAGAGGCAGAAGTAACACCCATTCAGAGCCTGCCCCACATGTGGCCCATACATATACAGCCACCCAATTAGACAAGATGGATGAAGCAAAGAAGTGCAGGCTGACAGGAACTGGATGTAGATCTCCTGGGAGACACAGCCAGAATACAGCAAATACATAGGCGAATGCCAGCAGCAAAGCACTGAACTGAGAACAGGACCCCCGTTGAAGGAATCAGAGAAAGGACTGGAAGAGCTTGAAGGGGCTCAAGACCCCTTATGTACAACAATGCCAAGCAACCAGAGCTTCCAGGGACTAAGCTACTACCCAAAGACTATACATGGACTGACCCTGGACTCTGACCTCATAGGTAGCAATGAATAGCCTAGTAAGAGCACCAGTGGAAGGGGAAGCCCTTGGTCCTGCTAAGACTGAACCCCCAGTGAACGTGATTTTTTGGGGGGAGGGCCATAATGGGGAGAGGATGGGGAGGGGAACTCTCATGTAGAAGAGGAGTGGGAGGGGTTATGGGGATGTTGGCCAGGAAACCGGGAAAGGGAATAACATTCGAAATGTAAATAAGAAATACTCAAGTTAATAAAAAAAAAAAAAGAAAAGAAAATGTCCTATGTAAAACAACTAATCTAGAAGCATTTTAAAATACATACACAAAACATACATTACATAATAATTATGTATATACATACATATTTTAATGTATATTTTATGTATTTACATTTCAAATGTTTTTCTGTTTCCAATCTGCTCTCCCCTCCCCCTGCTTCTATGAGGATGCTCCCACTCCCACTCACCAACTTCCTCCTAACACCCTGGCATTCCTCCCCTACACTGAGAAAATGAGCCCTCACAGGACCAAGGACTTCTCCTCCTAGTGATGCAAGACAATACCATCCTCTGCTACATATGTGGCTGGAGCCATAGATCCCTCCACTTATACTCATTGGTTGGTGGATTAGTCCCTATGACCTCAGAGAAGGCCTGGTTGGTTGATATTGTTGTTCTTCCTGTGAGGTTGCAAATCCCTTTGGCTCCTTCTCTAACTCCTCCATTATGGTCTGATTCTTAGCTGCAAGTGTCTTCATCTGCATCAGTAAGGCATTGGCAGAGCCTCTCAGAAGACATCCATATCAGGCTCCTGTCAGCAAGCTATTCTTGCCATCAGCAATTGTGACTGAGCTTGCTGGCTGCATATGGGATGGATCTCCAGGTGGGGCAGTCTCTGGATAGCCTTTCCTTCAGTCTCTACTCCACTCTTTTTCCCTGTATTTTGTCCTGTGAGTATTTTGTTCCCTCTTCTAAGGACTGAAGCATCAACATTTTGTTTGTATTTTTTATTTTTCTTTTATTATTGGAAATTTTCTTTACTTACATTTCAAATGATATCCCCTTTCATGGTTTCCCTCCCAGAACCTCTCTATCCCATCCCCCTATCCCCTGTTTCCATGAAGGTGCTCTCCCACCCAGCAACCCACTCACTCCAACCTCACCACCCCAGCATTCCCCTACACTGGGGCATCAAGCTGTCATAGAACCATGGGCCTCTCCTCCCAACAAGGCCATCTCCTGCTACATATGCACATATGCACATATGCTACATATGGAAGGAGTTCTAGAATCTGACCAGAGTCTAAGAGTACATAATCTGTTTGAAGATAAATCAAAGACCGTCCCCAGGAGAGGCTTAGTGGCTGAACTTACCTTGGAAATATTTAATTGTTTTGATTCTTAATCTTATTTTCCAGATCTTTTATAGTCTGAAAATGAGTTTATTTTCATAGTCACTCCAAGAAAAAACTTTTATTTCAGTATTGATATCTGCAAACAGAGTAGCCAAAGAAATATGTAATGTATGTTAGTGTTTATGCCTCTAAAACTTGGAAATCTTGGTTCAAGATTACTCTTCAGAAAATTTGGGTTTAATTCTCTTTTTCTTTCTGTAGTGCTGAGACTACTAACCAAAGCCTTCATGGAGGCTCACAGAGCTTGAACTCCCAACAAAGATTATGCTTGGGTTAGACATAGGTTCCCTACACATATGTAGTAGATATGCATTTTGGTCTTAAAGTAGGTCCCCTAACAATTAGAATGGAGGCTATGTATGACCCTGTTACTTGACTTTGGATTCCTTTCCCTGAGCTGGGTTGTCTTGTCTGGCCTCAGAGGGAGAGCATGCACTTAGTCCTACTGTGATTTGGTGTGCCAGGGCAGGTTCATACCCTTGGGGGGAAGAGGCTTCCCTTCTCTGAAAAGAAAAGAAGGGGTCATAGGGTAGAGGAGTGGACTCAGAAGGGGGCTGTGATCAGGATGTAAAGTGGATAGATAGATAGATAGATAGATAGATAGATAGATAGATAGATAGATAGATAGATACATAGATACATAGATACATAGATACATAGATACATAGATACATAGATAGATACATAGATAGATACATAGATAGATAGATAGATAGATAGATAGATAGATAGATAGATAGATAGATAGACAGACAGACAATGCCTCATACATGCTACATAAACACTCAATGACTACATTACCTCCTGACAAAAAATTCAGATTTCTGCATAGGCTTATCTCAATTCAGGATCAGATAAACTTAATACCTTTATATCATGCAGAGAATGTCAGGAATAAGAAAGTCTTAGCCATTTCCCTTGAATTGCTTAAAAGAATATTTCACACAAAAGATACATAACAGTTAGTTTAAAAAGCTAACATTACAAATTAGTCTCAGCTAGCCATGTTACCAGAAGCTCACATAAAAATGACTGACTATACGATCATCTCTGAGACAAACTACAAGCTGATATCTGATCCTGAATTGAGATAAGGCTATGCAGAAATCTGAATTTTTTTGACAGGAAGTAATGTAGGCATTGGGGGTTTATGTAGCATGTATGAGGCATTATCTGTCTGTCTGTCTGTCTGTCTATCTATCTATCTATCTATCTCACCCTGTCTTTTAACCAGACAGGCATCACTCTAACAAAAATTTACCTAAAGCCATCCCATAAACTGATAGAGAGCAATCTGAGAAAGGCTCTGTTTGTAGAAGCATGTGAAGCAGAGATACCAACAATGAAATTGAACAATGTAGAGACTTGGTGTGCTGCTCAGTTGGTAGAGGGCTTACCTAATACGCAGAAAGCTCCAGGATCACATAAGATTGGCTCTTGTGGCACATACCTATAATCCCAGCACTTGAAGGTGGTAGCACGAAGATCAGAAGTTTAAGATCATCCCCAGTGTATATAGCACTACACTTGGATACATGAGATTTCATTAGAGGATAAAGGAGAGAGAAAGAGAAAAAGGAAGGGAGAGGAGGAATGTGCCAGTGTGTGAAAGGCCTCACCCTAGTGTTTTTCCTTCTTTGGAAGAGCCCAGTAAATGCAACAGACTCAGAATCTGCTCCACCCAAAGGGAACACATGTTCTCAATACCTCTCTGTGTACCAACTACAGCTCTTAATTACTATCTCATTAGAAAGAGAAAGAGGAGTATAATACAATTATTCTACTTAAACCTATGAAAAGCAAGTTAGAAATGTTTGCTCACCAAGGATCTTTAAGGTGTGAGAGATAAAGAATTTAGATCAGAGAGCTGAATTCCCTGAGCATTCACTGCCTGGGGAATTTCTGAGAACAGCAAAGGTCAATTTCACATGTGCTTCTTTCATGGTTAAGAGAACTCTCTCTAATTAATCCAATTATAACGACAAGATTTATGCTTGCCTCTTATGATTGTTCCCTGTTGTTCTGGTCCCAAAGGTCCTCCCTCCTTTTGGGTCAGGTTAGTGATGAAGAGGAATCCAACATCACAGCCCACTAGGACATCCTCAAATGGCTCCAGGTGGCCTATCCGGGTCTCTCACATGTCATTGTACCCATAATATCAGCGAGTTACAGAAAAAGTCCAGTCAAGGAAATCCAGGCCACCTGACACACTTGCTTTCACTATGTCAGAGTCATAGAATGATCTTTGAGCTCATCTTGTCCACCTCATTCATTAGAAAGATGAGAGAGTAACCAAAGGAGAAATTGTGGAACAACTACCCCAGCTGTCTCTAACATCTGTTGTAAGAGTCTTCCAATTCTTCATTCTAACAAGTATAAGCATTTTTTAACAAATTCTCAGAACATGGTGAAGGGGCATCAGAAAAACTAGAGCTCCCCAGTGGCAAGATGTAATTTCAAACCAAATACTACATTTGCATTTCTTTATCTTTTTGCTTTTCAATGGCTCATATAGGGAAAGTAGCATTCTCCATGGCAACAAGCACTCTTTTAGATTAAACAAGTAGGGTTCAGAAAGTTGAGGAAATGTGTTCAAACTTACAAAACTCATAAATGACTCTATTGAATCAAATTACTAGGTGTTGTGGAACCTACCCACCCACAATATGAGAAAATTGATCTAGGACATGCATGTCCCATCATCTGCTTCTCCATAGCTCTGAGAATTATAAAACAAAGTCCAGATGTGGCATCACCTCCCATTAGAAGCCCAGCAAACTACATGAAAATTAAAATTCAATTTTCAAAGCTGCAGAAATGTTCATTATTCAGGAAATTTGCTAATCCTTCTATATCTTATATTATCAAAGACCCTTATTTATCACTTACAAAATACATAATATTGATATATGTTACAGACAGCATCTTGACTTCCCAATAAAATTTCTCTTGAAAATAAAAAAATATTGAATACCGACATATCAAAATAAGCTTGTAATTTTGTTAGTATACCATGGCTGATAGAATGGAATGGAGAACGACAAAAGCTTACATACCTCTTGTCTGTACACACAGGTTCATACACATGTAAACACACTGCTGAGTACTTAATGGTATTCAATTGCTATGAAAGTAAAGAAGGCATCTATCAAATTTGTGTTATATTTACATTACATTTATATTATTTAGTACAAATTATATATTGTATATTTATGATATATCACATCACATGTATCTTATGTATTATACATTACATATTATATACAACATACTACATTTTATTGCATTCCTGTTACATATTACATCATATGTTACATGATACATGTATATATTATGTATTACATATGATGTATTATACATTATACATATATTTAAAAATATGAGTGGTTGGGGATTTAGCTCAGTGGTAGAGCACTTGCCTAGCAAGCACAACGCCCTGGGTTCGGTCCCCAGCTCCGAAAAAAAGAAAAGAAAAAAAAATATGATAAACATTTTTTAAAAAGAAAAGAAAATTTTAGGCACAATATCATGAGAGAAAAACCTCCAAAGATGTCATTGAATTCATTATTTTGTTGGCATCTACTGCTCACCTTGTAGCATACCCTTAAGAGTAGTTTGAAGGAGAAACAGTTCTTCAATAATTCTTGTTCTTAATAGTTATGAACAATAAATACCAGTAATGTTACAAAACATCATTCAGTTGTATTTCCTGTTAGGATATTACACAATAATGATTAGGTTATATGTTTTGGTAAGAATAACACATTAATGATTTTATATGACTCTGCAGTATACCACAAAAGGAGTTGTGTATCATCAAATTATCTCATTGCTCATGATGTTTATTGTGGGCAATTATGTAAGAGATGGTTAAGAAGGTACATGTTTTCTTGTATAATTAAAAAGCATCTGTCAAGATATAGTAAGATAGCTTACTAACTCTTATTTCACAGTCAAAATGAATGAAAAAATATTCTCTTAAATTAAGAATTTGTTTCTATCAAGACTGCATTTGTAAGACCAATTGTTCAAATTAACTCTATGAGGCAGAAATATTTCCATGTCATAGTAATATTACCACAAAAAGTAAATATGACCCAAAATAAGAATAGGCTAATATTTTGCTGCAAATATTTGCTACAGTATTATGGAAAGTGGTAATGCAAACAATCAGAAATAGTTAACTATATAGCAGTATTTTCTTAACAGGGTCTAATTTACAATATTTTAGAAGATATTTATCAGCTATAATAATGCTAAATGAACCTTCTGAGCCCTCACTGCTCATCAGTTTAGACTCAGCACCATTCCAATCTCAATAGCCAATATCCAGACTCTATTTCTCATCTGCTTTCATTATCCTGAACCATAGATTCTTCATGGCTTTCTTCACTTCTGCATTTCTCAGGGAGTAGATAAGAGGATTGAGAAGGGGAGTAATCACCGTGTAGAACACAGCTATCATCTTGTCTATAGACAGGGTATCAGAAGGCCTCGAATAGATGAAGACACATGGACCAAAGAACAATATAACCACAGTGACATGGGATCCACAGGTGGACAGAGCTTTGCGCCGTCCCTCAGCACTCTGAGTTCTCAGGTGGAACAAGATGACCACATAGGATGCTAAGAGGACCACAAGGCTGATCACAGACAGTGTCCCCCCATTGACAACAATCAGCAGACCAATGAGGAAGGTGTCTGAACAGGCAAGTTTAAGCACAGGAAGCAAATCACAGAAATAATGGTCAATGATATTGGGGCCACAGAAAGATAAAGGAAGAATGAGAAGGATCTGGGAAAAGGAATGCACAAAGCCTCCTATCCAAGCTGTTCCTACAAGGACTGTACACACCTTTCGGTTCATGACGCTGGTGTAGTGCAGGGGCTTGCAGATGGCCACATAGCGGTCATAGGCCATCATGGTGAGCAGGAAAGTCTCAATGCCACCAAAGAGATGCATGAAGAAAAGCTGTGTCATGCAGCCCCACACAGATATGGATTTCTTTTCAGCAAGGAGATCCAAGATGAGTTTGGGGACTGTCGTGGAGGAGTAGCAGATCTCCACAAAAGAGAGGGAGCTGAGGAAGAAGTACATTGGGGATCCAAGAGTTTTGCTGGCTGCCACAGTGACCACCATGAGGAGATTCCCAACCACAGTGGCCATATACAAGAACAAAAATATCACAAAGTAGACTTTCTGCACCTCTTGATTTGGAGAGAGTCCCAGAAAAATGAACTCAGTCACATTGTATAGGTCAGCCATGAGGGAGTAAGTTGGACGGTATGATCTGAAATGATACAAAAGACTTCATGAAATAAGTAATTTAAATAAAATCTTTTGAACCAAACCTTGTATTAAGTATTAAAAGATATGAACTAGTTAATAATTAAAATAAAAGCATACCAAAGAGACAGAGAAAGTATGAGTTCATTCTGTCTGACTGCAATTATGGAGAAAGTAACTAAATGTACAGCTGAAGAAAACGAATACCCCTGATATGGTAAACAAGAATTAAGGACTTTGAACTTTACGTATAGTCAAGAAGGAATCATTAAGAAATGTCTCAGCCGATCCCCGCCCGCAGCTCACTACTCCCAAACCCCGTAAGAGACAGAGCTCACCGCCCAGAAAGGTGGGCACTCCTGAGACTGCAGAGCGGAAGTGACCACCAATACTGCCCATCACTGCCCACATCCCTGGCCCAAGAGGAAACTGTATACAGCTCTGGGAACTGGTAGATAGGGGCACTGGATCTCCAGGTCCCCTGCGCATGAGACACCTCTGGAACCTGAAGGGATAAACAGTTCTCTGCACCCAAATCCCATGGGAAGGAGAGCTAAACCTTCAGAGAGGCAGACATGCCTGGGAAGCCAGAAGAGACTACACTCTGCCCACATTTCTGACTCCAGAGGAAAACACCAAACGCCATCTGGGACCCTGGTGCACAGGGGTTCCCAGAAAGGGCGACGCAGGTGCTACTGGTTGCTGCCCTCGTGGAGAGCTCATAAGCAACACCCCATGAACAAACTTGAGCCTCGGGACCACAGGAAAGACCAACTTTTCTGCTCCAAGTGACCTGCCTGGTGAACTCAGGACACAGGCCCACAGGAAAAGTTGAAGACCTGTAGACAGGAAAAACTACACGCCCGAAAGCAGAACACTCTGTTCCCATAACTGGCGGAAAGAAAACAGGAAAAAAAGGTCTACAGCATTCCTGACACACAGGCTTATATGACAGCCTAACCACGGTCAGAAATAGCAGAAAAAAGTAACACCAAAGATAATCTGATGGTGAGAGGCAAGCACAGGAACCCAAGCAACAGAAACCAAGACTACATAGCATCATCGGAGCCCAATTCTCCCACCAAAGCAAACACTGAATATCCAAACACACAAGAAAAGCAAGATCTAGATTTAAAATCATATTTGATCATGATGCTGGAGGACTTCAATAAAAACATGAAGAACTACCTTAGAGAAATGCAGGAAAACATAAAAAAAAAAAAAAGTAGAAGCCTATAGAAAGGAATCACAAAAATCCCTGAAAGAATTCCAGGAAAACACAATCAAACAGTTGAAGGAATTAAAAATGGAAATAGAAGCAACCAAGAAAGAACACAGGGAAACAACCCTGGATATAGAAAACCAAAGGAAGAGACAAGGAGCCGTATATACAAGCATCACCAACAGAATACAAGAGATAGAAGAGAAAATCCCATTAGCAGAAGATTCCATAGAAATTATCGACACAACTGTCAAAGATAATGTAAAATGGAAAAAACTACTGGTCCACAACATACAGGAAATCCAGGACTCAATGAGAAGACCAAACCTAAGGATAATAGGTATAGAAGAGAGTGAAGACTCCCAGCTAAAAGGACCAGTAAATATCTTCAACAAAATCATAGAAGAAAACTTCCCTACCCTAAAGAAAGAGATGCCCATAAGCATACAATAAGCCTACAGAACTCCAAATAGATTGGACCAGAAAAGAAACTCCTCCTGTCACATAATGGTCAAAACACCAAATGCACAAAATAAAGAAAGAATATTAAAAGCACTAAGGGAAAAAGGTCAAGTAACATATAAAGGCAGACATATCAGAATCACACCAAACTTCGGCCAGAGACTATGAAAGAAGAAGATCCTGGACAAATGTCATACAGACCCTAAGAGAACACAAATGCCAGCCCAGGTTACTGTATCCTGCAAAACTCTCAATTAACATAGATGGAGAAATCAAGATATTTCATGACAAAAGCAAATTTACACAATGTCTTTCTACAAATCCAGGAATACAAAGGATAATAAATGGTAAAGCCCAAGATAAGGAGGCAAGCTACACCCTAGAAAAAGCAAGAAACTAATCGTCTTGGCAACAAAACAAAGAGAAGACAGGCAAAGAAGCATGACCTCACATTCAAATACGAATATAACAGGAAGCAATAATCACTATTCCTTAATATCTCTCAAATTCAATGGTCTCAACTCCCCAATAAAAAGACATAGATAAACAAACTGGATACGCAACGAGGACCCTGCATTCTGCTGTCTACAGGAAACACACCTCAGAGACAAAGACAGACACTACCTCAGAGTGAAAGGCTGGGAAACAACCTTCCAAGCTGAAGCAAGCTGGAGTAGCCATTCGAATATCAAATAAAATCAATTTTCAACAAAAAGTCATCAAAAAAGATAAGGAAGGACATTTCATATTCATCAAAGGAAAAATCCACCAAGATGAACTCTCAATCCTAAATATCTATGCTCCAAATACAAGGGCATGTACATATGTAAAAGAAACCTTACTGAAGCTCGAAACACACATTGCACCTCACACAATAATATTAGGAGATTTCAACACCCCACGCTCATCAATGGACAGATCATGGAAACAGAAATTAAACACAGACGTAGACAGACTGAGAGAAGTCATGAACCAAATGGACTTAACAGATATTTATAGAACATTCTATCCTAAAGCAAAAGGATATACATTCTTCTCAGCACCTCATGGTACTTTCTCCAAAATTGACCATATAATTGGTCAAAAAACAGGCCTCAACAGATACAGAAAGATAGAAATAATCCCATGCGTCCTATCAGACCACCACGGGCTAAAGCTGGTCTTCAATAACAATAAGGGAAGAACGCCCACATATACATGGAAGTTGAACAATGCTCTACTCAATGATAATCTGGTCAAAGAAGAAATTAAGAAAGAAATTAAAGACTTCTTAGAATTTAATGAAAATGAAGGTACAACATACCCAAACTTATGGGACACAATCAAAGCAGTGCTAAGAGGAAAACTCATAGCTCTGAGTGCCTGCAGAAAGAAACAGGAGAGAGCATATGTCACCAGCTTGACAGCACACCTAAAAGCTCTAGAACAAAAAGAAGCAAATACATCCAGGAGGAGTAGAAGTCAGGAAATAATCAAACTCAGAGCGGAAATCAACCAATTAGAAACAAAAAGGACCATAGAAAGAATCAACAGAACCAAAAGTTGGTTCTTTGAGAAAATCAACAAGATAGATAAACCCTTAGCCAGACTAACGAGAGGACACAGAGAGTGTGTCCAAATTAACAAAATCAGAAATAAAAAGGGAGACATAACTACAGAATCAGAGGAAATTCAAAAAATCATCAGATCCTACTACAAAAGCCTATAGTCAACAAAACTTGAAAATCTGCAGGAAATGGACAATTTGCTAGACAGATACCAGGTACCGAAGTTAAATCAGGAACAGATAAACCAGTTAAACAACCCCATAACTCCTAAGGAAATAGAAGCAGTCATTAAAGGTCTCCCAACCAAAAAGAGCCCAGGTCCAGATGGGTTTAGTGCAGAATTCTATCAGACCTTCATAGAAGACCTCGTACCAATATTATCCAAACTACTCCACAAAATTGAAACAGATAGAGCACTACCGAATTCCTTCTATGAAGCCACAATTACTCTTATACCTAAACCACACAAAGACCCAACAAAGAAAGAGAACTTCAGACCAATTTCCCTTATGAATATCGATGCAAAAATACTCAATAAAATTCTGGCAAACAGAATCCAAGAGCACATCAAAAAACAATCATCCACCATGATCAAGTAGGCTTCATCCCAGGCATGCAGGGATGGTTTAATATACAGAAAACCATCAGCGTGATCCATTATATAAACAAACTGAAAGAACAAAACCACATGATCATTTCATTAGATGCTGAGAAAGCATTTGACAAAATTCAACACCCCTTCATGATAAAAGTCCTGGAAAGATCAGGAATTCAAGGCCCATACCTAAACATAGTAAAAGCCATATACAGCAAACCAGTCGCTAACATTAAACTAAATGGAGAGAAACTTGAAGCAATCCCACTAAAATCAGGGACTAGACAAGGCTGCCCACTCTCTCCCTACTTAGTTCTTGAAGTTCTAGCCAGAGCAATGAGACAACAAAAGGAGATCAAGGGAATACAGATTGGAAAAGAAGAAGTCAAAATATCACTATTTGCAGATGATATGATAGTATATTTAAGTGATCCCAAAAGTTCCACCAGAGAAATACTAAAGCTGATAAACAACTTCAGCAAAGTAGCTGGGTATAAAATTAACTCAAATAAATCAGTAGCCTTCCTCTAAACAAAAGAAAAACAAGCTGAGAAAGAAATTAGGGAAACGACAGCCTTCATAATAGTCCCAAATTATATAAAGTTCCTCGGTGTGACTTTAACCAAGCAAGTAAAAGATTTGTACAACAAGAACTTCAAGACTCTGAAGAAAGAAATTGAAGAATACGTCAGAAGATGGAAAGATCTTCCATGCTCATGGATTGGCAGGATTAATATAGTAAAAATGGCCATTTTACCAAAAGCGATCTACAGATTCAATGCAATCCCCATCAAAATACCAATCCAATTCTTCAAAGAGTTAGACAGAACAATTTGCAAATTCATCTGGAATAACAAAAAACCCAGGATTGCTAAAACTATCCTCAACAATAAAAGGAGTTCAGGGGGAATCACTATCCCTGAACTCAAGCAGTATTACAGAGCAATAGTGATAAAAAAAACTGCATGGTATTGGTACAGAGACAGACAGATAGACTAATGGAATAGAATTGAAGACCCAGAAATGAACCCACACACCTTTGGTCACTTGAATTTTGACAAAGGATCCAAAACCATCAAATGGAAAAAAGATAGGATTTTCAGCAAATGGTGCTGCTTCAACTGGAAGTCAACATGTAGAAGAATGCAGATCAATCCATGCTTATCACCCTGTACAAAGCTTAAGTCCAAGTGGATCAAGGACATCCACATCAAACCAGATACACTCAAAGTAAGAGAAGAAAAAGTGGGGAAGCTTCTCGAACACATGGGCACTGGAGAAAATTGCCTGAACAAAACACCAATGGCTTATGCTCTAAGATGAAGAATTGACAAAGGGATCTCATAAAACTGCAAAGCTTCTGTAAGGCAAAGGATGCTGTGGTTAGGACAAAACAGCAACCAACAGATTGGGAAAAGATCTTTACCAATCCTACAACAGATACAGGGCTTATATCCAAAATATACAAAGAACTCAAGAAGTTAGACCACAGGGAGACAAATAACCCTATTAAAAAATGGGGTTCAGAGCTAAACAAAGAATTCACAGCTAGGAATGCCGAATGGCTGAGAAACACCTAAAGAAATGTTCAACATCTTTAGTCATCAGGGAAATGCAAATCAAAACAACCCTGAGATTTCACCTCACACCAGTAAGAATGGCTAAGATCAAAAACTCAGGTGACAATAAATGCTGGCGAGGATGTGGAGAAAGAGGAACACTCCTCCATTGTTGGTGGGATTGCAGACCGGTAAAACCATTCTGGAAATCAGTCTGGAGGTTCCTCAGAAAATTGGACATTGAACTACCTGAGGACCCAGCTATACCTCTCTTGGGCATATACCCAAAAGATGCCCCAACATACAGAAAAGACATGTGCTCCACTATGTTCATAGCAGCCTTATTTATAATAGCCAGAAGCTGGAAAGAACCCAGATGCCCTTCAACAGAGGAATGGATACAGAAAATGTGGTACATCTACACAATGGAATATTACTCAGCTATCAAAAAACAATGACTTTATGAAATTCATAGGCAAATGAAGGGAACTGGAAAATATCATCCTGAGTGAGGTAACCCAATCACAGAAAAACACACATGGTATGCACTCATTGATAAGTGGCTATTAGCCCAAATGCTTGAATTACCCTAGATGCACAGAACACATGAAACTCAAGACAGATGATCAAAATGCGAATGCTTTACTCCTTCTTTAAAAGGGGAACAAGAATACCCTTGGCAGGGAATAGGGAGGCAAAGATTAAAACAGAGACAGAAGGAACACCCATTCAGAGCCTGCCCCACATGTGGCCCATACATATACAGCCACCCAATTCGACAAGATGGATGAAGCAAAGAAGTGCAGGCCAACAGGAACCGGATGTAGATCTTTCCTGAGAGACACAGCCAGAATACAGCAAATACACATGCGAATGCCAGCAGTAAACCACTGAACTAAGAACGGGAACATTGTTGAAGGAATCAGAGAAAGGACTGGAAGAGCTTGAAGGAGCTCAAGATCCCATATGAACAACAATGCCAACCAACCAGAGCTTCCAGGGACTAAGCCACTACCCAAAGACTATACATGGACTGACCCTGGGCTCCAACTGCATAGGTAGCAATGAATAGCCTAGTAAGAGTACCAGTGGAAGGGAAACCCTTGTTCCTGCTAAGACTGAACCCCCAGTGAACGTGATTGTTGGTGGGAGGGCGGTATTGGGGGGGAGGATGGGGAAGGGAACACCTATATAGATGGGGAGAGGGAGGGGCTAGGGGGATGTTGGCCCGGATACTGAGAATGGGAATAATGTTTGAAATGTAAATAAGAAATACTCAATTTAATTAAAAAAAAAAAGAAATGTCTCAGCCTACCATCAAATGACCTTGTTGCAGAAAGTAGAGACAAACACAGGTGACCACTCATAAACTCAAAAAATCCACTCATTGTTCAACAAGGGGAAGTCAGGAGAGTGTTGACTTATCCAAGCTTGAATATTTTCTCATATTTTTCATATTTTTACTGTGGTTTTCACTAAAGATTTCCTTCTTTGCCTTTCTCTGGGCTCATTTTCCTTTTTTGGATTACAGGTTGGGAGGTGTTCTTTAACCTCTTACATAGTCATTAGGGCCTTCTGAAGACAAGTCCATGATACACCTCCCTTGATATTCAGCATCTCTTGAGAGAACCACAGCCTATACAGTCATAGTCTGTGACCTTCTTTCTGTTTCCCCACCAATTCCTTACTTCTATAATCTTTTAATTGATGACACCATCATAATCCAGCACATGCCCAATTTTCTTCTTTGCGGGCATGCTCATTTCCTCCAAACATATTCCCTCAGTGTCAGCAGTCTGTCGTCCTTTTAAGGTGCCCACTCATGTTCAGGGTCATCCTTACCCAGAGACATCTATCTCTCTCCTCAGGAAATCATCCAGACTGCCACTGCCATTGACTGACTTAAAAACTATACTAATACACATTAGACTGGTCCAAAGTAGTTGAGGAAAGTATGCATCCCCAGAGCCTCTCCTACAATAAGACTCCAGAGCAACTAGGAATAGAGCCAGATGGCTTCCATGCATATCACAAAGTTTCCCTTCCTTCAGGGCTTAGACTGGTGACATGATTTACTTTCCTACAGGTCAAAAGAAACACACTAGTATAAACATAGAAACAAAAAGAAGGTGAAGACCAAAAATCCATTTATAAAGGAAGGTACTGCTCACAAGCCAGACTCCTGTCCTCATACATTCAGGTTTTCTACAGTAGCAATTCTGTGATTTCTAGAAAGTTCTTTAACTTCTTAGAGGATAATATTCCAAATGATACAATGCAGAGAAGACATACTTCAGGAACTGAGACTGTAAGTCCCTACCCATTCTCCTCGTACAAGTTCTCTTCAAACATCTCTTTGTGTTTCTATCAATGATGGGAACTCCACATCCTCCCACATCCATAGGTCCTCACAGTCAGTGCCCCTGCTTACTTCATGACATTTTGGAATCACAGCATTTATCACACTGAATAGCAATTATCTATGCAGTCATCCCTCTAGTTATAGTATGATCTTCCTAAAGGCAGAGGCTGTTTCTTTCTTTCCACTTCACAGCTAGTACTTTATGAATCTCATGGCACTTCCTCTTTCAAAATATATTCAGTCATCACCTATGAAAGATGCCCCGAAGACAAAGCTAAGGCCACAGCAAAGTTCATGTAATTTTGCTTCTCTGAATGTACAGATGCAAAACAGTCTCTGGACTCATGCTGTTTCTCTGTGAGCCTATGGAGAAGCATTAAGCCAACTATGACCTACCCCTGTCTCCATGAAGTAGCAGTATAGATCTGCTCCCCCTTACAGTTTTAAACTTACAACTTAAAATCTACCTGATTTTTTTGGGTAATAGAAAAGCATAGTTGCCTCAGATGTGCCATAGAAATCTGAGCCCTCAGACAGCTCAATATTAAGTTCATGCTGCCTAGATGACGTCAAGGGATAGGACATGATCAGATGGGAGGAAGGAGATCCCCAGAGATGTGAGTCTCTCCTCTTCCTAATAACGCCTAATAATGCCTCGTGGGAAGTAGAACTTCAAAAGCCTCTATAAGAAACATTAAACATCAAAGACAATGCAATTCAGTTGAACTCACCCATTGTTCACAGAACATTGATCCACATGGATCTGACATCTGATGAGAATTCATCTACCCATCATAAGTTTCATCTGCAGGCTTCATATAAAATGGCACTACTAACCAGAGTGACCCAAGGATTAGTAAGAATACATGTCTGGAAATTTAAAAAGGACATCTACTGTCCGTGGTAGAAAAAAAAAACAGATTAAGTAGTATGAAACAAAGACTAGAAGCAAGTAGTGGCTTTTCCTTAGAGAAGGTAGTTCTGTCTAAAAGCATTTTCCCATTTTCCAAGATAGTAGAGAGGAAAATGTCCAATGACATTAAGAAAATATTGGACTCTAGTTCAGCCAGCAGAGGTGACTTACCCATGTGATCCCTGGAGCCCCAGTTGTCTAGCTCTGGGCTTACTCCCAAGTCTGAAGGAGATTTGTGAGACCAGAAGAGTACCCTACCTTCCCATGGAAACATTCATGGGCCTCAAACTAAATATCTTGAAACATTGCTTAACCACCCATTCTAGTTGGATCTGCCTGACACCCCAGCTGGTCTGACTGAGATACAATCTACAGAGCAGGGCTCATCAGCAACATAGACTACAGAGTAGGGGCTTCCTGAGGCACTTCCTTTCCATTGTCAGACCCATGGCCCACACCACCTTCTTGAGAGTCCTGCTGACATCAGGATTATCCAGCCAACACCAGGGCAAAGCAGATGACTAAAGTACAGCAGTGTAAGAACATAATCAATAAGAACCAGGACCATATGGCACCATCAGAGTACAGCTATTCCACTACAACAAACGCCAGATATCCTAATGAAACTGAAGCACAAGAAGAGGATCTTAAATCCAATTTTGTAAAGGTGATAGTGGTCTTTAAAGAGGACAGGAATAAATCCCTTAAGGAAATACAGAAAAATACATTCAAACAGGTAGAGGCATTAAAAGAGGAAGCAAATAAATATAAAGAAATACAGGTAAATACAATCAGCCAGGTGAAGGATATGAATAAAACTGTCCAAGACCTGAAAAGGGAAATGAAATCTATAAAGAAAACACAAACTAAGCCAATCATGAAGACGGAAAACCTGGGAAAGGAAACAGGAACTATAGACAAAAGCATCACCAACAGAATACAGGAGATGGAAGGGAGAATCTCAGATGCAGAGGTATGATAGAAGAAATCAATATATCAGTCAAAGAAAATGCAAAATCTATAAAGTTGATGTTTATCCAGGAAATATGGAACACTATGAAAAGACCAAACCTAAGAATAATAGGAATAGAAGAAGAAGAGGAGGAGGGGGGAGGAACAGGAATAGAAACATCTTCAACAAAATCATAGATAAAAATTTCTCTAATCTAAATAAAAAGGATGCCTATAAAGGTAAAAGAGGCTTACAAAACACCAAGTAGAATGGATCAGGAAGAAAATCCTTCAATCACATTAAAATCAAAACACTAAACAGATCAAAATTTTTAAAAAGCAGCATGGGAAAAGGGTCAAATAACATATAAAGATATACCTATCAGAATTACACCAGACTTTTCATCTGAGACTCTAAAAGCTAGAATGGCCCAGGCAGAGGTCCTACAGATCCTAAGAGTCCACAGATGTCAGCCCAGACTACTAAACCCAGCAAAACTTTCAGTCACAATAGATGGAGAAATCAAGATATTCCATGACAAAACCAAATTTAAACAATATCTTTCCACTAACCCAGTCCTACAGAGAATGCTAGAAGGAACGTTCCATCCAATGAGGCTAAATATACTCAGGAAAACACAAGAAATAAATAATTTCATACCATTAAAACCAATAGAAGAGAAACATGCACACACACACACACACACACACACACACACACACACACACACACACACACACACACTCAACTACCATCATCAAAATAATAGGAAGTAAGAATCATTGGTCAAAATATTTCTCAACATCAATGGACTCATTTCCCCAGTAGAAAGACACAGGTTAACAGAATGAATGTGTAAACAGAATCCTTCATCTGCCCCTTACAAGAAACACATCTCAGCAACAATCATAATCTCAGTACAAAGGACTAGAAAAAGGTTTTCCAATCAAATGGACCTAAGAATAAAGCTGTATAAACATCCTAATATCTAATATGATAGAATTAAACTGAAAGTACTCAAAAGAGACAGAGAAGGACACTTCACATTCTACAAAGGAAAACTCCACCAAAAGGAAGTTTCAATTTTGAACATCTATGTCCCAAATGAAAGGGTACCCACATTCATAAAAGAAACATTACTAAGCTTAAATAGCACATAAAGCCCCATAAATTAATACCCCACTCTTAGCAATTGACAGATCATTGAGATAGAAACTAAACAGAGAAATAACAAAACTAGTAGAGGGTATAAATCAAATGTACCTAACAGATAGATAGAGAACATTTGAACCAAATACAAATGAATATTCCTTCCTCTCATCACCTCATAGAATGTTCTCCAAAATTGACCATAAAATCAGTCACAATTGAATAAAAAGGATGGCAGTACATACCCAAACTTATGGATTACTATGAAAGCAGTGCTAAGGGAAAAGCTCATGGCACTAAGTGCCTCCATAAATAAATTGAAGAGTTATCATACTAACAAATTAAAAGTATATCTGAAGGCTCTAGAAAAAAGAGTAAACACACACAAGAGTAGATGGTAGGAAAAAATCAAACTCAGGGCTAAAATAAATTCATTAGAAATAAAAAAAGGTAAGAATCAACAAAACCAAGGATTAGGTCTTGTTGTCTGTCAACAAGATAGACAAATCTTTATCCAAACTAAATGAAAGGCACAGAGACAGTATCCAAATTAACAAAATCAGAAATGAAAAGGAGACATAATAATAGACACTGGAATTCAAAGGACCATTATGTCTTACTTCAAAAGCCTGTACTTCACAAAATTTGAAGATCTAAATAAAATGGATAGTTTTCTAGACAGATACTAATTACCAAAGCTAAATCAAGATTGAATAAATAATCTGAATAGTCCTATAAGCTCTAAGGAAATAAAACCAGTCATTAAAAATCTTCCAACCAAATCCCACAGGGGAGAGATTCATGGGGGAGACCTCGGGAAAGACAACCACTTCTGCCCACTTCTGTCCACTTCTACCCACATTCTAGGCTAAAGAGGAAACTGCATAGCGCCTCCTGATACAGGAATATAGGAAGAGACAGTGGCAGGAACCAGCTGGATTCTAGCTGGGCCTGTAACTGAACTGAGCCAGTACCACAGCTCACTGCACCTAAATCCTGTGGGGGAGAGAGCTGGACCCTCAGAAGTGCAGACACTCCTGAGAACCTACAGGAGACAAATACTTTCTGCCCACATTGCTGACCCAAGAAGAAATCACCTAGTGCCATCTGTGCCCCCTGGACACAGGAACCTAGAAGCAGTCAGGGGCAGGACCTTTCGGGTTTCTGCCTGCAGTGAGAGCTGAAAGCCAGTCACCAAGAACGCCTACACACCTGAGAGCAGAGGTAAGATGAACTTTTCTTCTCCAAGCAAGCTGCCAGATGTCTCCAAGACAGCAGCAGCTGTCAATGCAGAAGTCCTTTGGGACAGGACACTTCCAGTTTCTGACTGCCCAGAACTGAACTTAACTAATCCCACAGTTCCCTCACTGTACCCAAATCACATGGGGGAGAGAGCAGAACTCCCAGAAGTACAGGCAATCCTGAGACCTCAGGACAGACCGCCCCTCCTGCCCACTTCTGCCAACTTCTTCCCACTTCTGTCCACATTCCCGGCCCAAGAGGAGACTGCATAGTGCCTCTGGATGCAGTAAATCAGTGATGACCTTAGGGACAACAGTGGAGTAGAGGATCTCTACCAAGGATAGGTAGCTAAGGAAGAAATACATGGGGGAATACAGACTCTTGCTGATGTTGACTGTCACAACAATGAGGCCATTGCCCAGCACACTGGCCAGATACACAGGAAGAAACAACACAAAGCACACCTTCTGCACCTCAGGTCCTGGAAAAGGCCAGTGATGATCAACTCAGTCACATTTACACTGGCCATGAGTTCAGTTCAAGTGTGCTGGATACCAGCAGTCGAGGGACCTTAACTAAAACAAGCAATAATTGTGATACTGTTCACGTGTTTATTTTAGGAAGAATATCACTGTGTGTCAGAAACAAGGGAATAGCCTTTAAAAAGAGAAAAAGAGAAATCAGACATCCATGGAGCTAAAAGAAACTGACTCAAAAAGGCTAACAACTTTAAAGAAACCTATTCAGCAGCAGCAAATTACATGAAACCCAAGGGTACAAACAAAGCTAAATATGCTTTAAATTCAGTATGGCATGTGCTATGAAATAAGAATAGTGATTTTCTGCAATGCTTTAGAATCGCCAGGAGTATCCATTCACCTGAGAAATCAAGTTGCTGAATAGGGACACAGAATCACCTTCCCTATAGCCTCGCTCACAAGCACAGGGAAAAGGCATGGTCAGATTTAAGAATGCAGATGGTGGGACTAGGTTGTGATTGCACAGAAGACCTAGAGGCAAGTAGGAACTAGAAAGTGCGCTGATGATCCCATTATCTTCCAGGCTGCCTGACCTTGCAGCTTTGATGTCAACGTTTCATTGGCCTGCCTATCCAGCCAGCCCCACTGCAAAATTTGACCTACACCAGATTCCTTGTGTGCCCTTTTCTCCCTTTCTTGCTGTCATCTCCTCACACACAGAAAGCTGATTCACAAATTACCAAAGTCTTTAAGTTTCCAGCTGCCAAGCCACACCCTTTCTGTAACAGAAATCAGAAAATTGATTTACCACACACCCTTTCTTCCTCAGATCATTCTGCTACTTCAGAATAACCAAGGCAAACCTGAGTCCCTCTCACTACCGTGTAATGACTTACTACCTGGGAATAACCAGGGAAACTGAAGTTCTCTAACTGGATTTTAATGGCTTTAATATCTGAGCCACCTCAACAATTCTTTTTCTTAACCAGCAAACATCAACTTGAATATTTTGAAGTCAAATCCTGTCCACGTTCATATACCTATCATGTTCATTGGTACCAGAAATATCCATCCCTGTTTCTTCCAGGCCTATGCATCTTCTAGGACCAAAAGCAGTCCTATTGGTTCACTAAGTTTGCATAGATTACACGATCTCACCTATATCTTCTCTCTAAGCACTGGGTAAGTTCTTCAACAATTTTCCTTATATAAAAATCTAACCACACTTCTCTACTAAAACTTACCAACTGTTCCCACTGCCCCAGCATGAGTTTTGATATTGTCAGAGGACATGTAAGAGCCTTCTTAAACTAATTGTAAACTCTTTGTGCCTTTATTGTCATCCCCTAACTGAAACTAAAAAATCTTGTTGTAACAGAAAGTCCCCTCACTTCTTTCTTTCATATATCTTTCTTCCTAAGTTGTACAATCAACCAAACTCCTATAAGAATGAAGCACCGTGGTTTTCTGTTCCAATAGTACCCCGTCATGCTCCTTTCAGCAAAACTAATAGGATCTTTTATTATTTCAGCTTCTTCTTTATATCTCTTACTAAAAAATACATTGTCAACTATTGAAATCATGATAAATTATTTTTTAATTGTTTGCATCTTGAGTTAATAGAAGACAATATCATTTCAAAGTTACCTAACATTTCAAACATTTATAACTGTTCAAACTATATGCATTAATATATTCAGCATGTACAATAAACCTGTGAGTTCAGCGTGAGTATTCACAGAGAAGTGAATAAATTGTCTAGATTTACACTGCAAGAAAGCCAGGATTTGCAGAAATCTGGCAATCAGAGTACAGCACTTGTGTTCTGTAACTACCACACTTTACCTAAGAAGATTAGGGCATATGTGTGGCACAAAAGTAAATAGAAATACAAATGACCAACTATTAAAAGCAAGGGATACACTTTTTTGACAATCTAAACACACAACTCTTATCTGATTGTCTGTTGATCTATTCCTGATCTATTAAAGAAATGAAGGTAAATTTACTAGAATCACTCTGACACACTTAGAGAGGAGGAACTCATATAAGAACCCATGTTTCCAAGCTTCATCAACAAGAGGAGAATACATAGTAGCTCTACTCTTTGAAAAATAACTCCTATCTATCTATCTATCTATCTATCCATCTATCTATCTATCTATCTATCTATTTATTGATCTATCATCTCAGCCTTTTCTGTATTTCTTCTTTCTATAGCCCCCACTTCTTTATCCCTACTACATTGCATAGCTATTAATTAATATATCCTCTCCACACACAATGGTGCCCAACCTAGAAATATAGACGAAAAAGTGACCAAGACATGGAAGCATAAATCAGCAAATGAGCATGTAAAAGTCTATCAAGTACTCTCTTAAAATTTGCAGTAAAGCAAGTGATACCATGCCTGAGAAAAATATAGAGCAGAGCCTTGTGTGGCAATTATGTCTAATCACTACACAGGCACATGCACACACACCACTACACACACACACCACTACACACACACACCACTACACACACACCACTACACACACACACCACTACACACACACACCACTAGACACACACATACACACACACACATGCTCACACACACAGTTTAACAAATTTAATGAATAAAGTCTGAATCTAGGACAAAAATACATGTCCAGTAGCATTTGGATGCTAAGAAACGTTGGTCTTTGCACATCGCCCCAAGTCACGAGAGCTGCTGTGCACTTGCTCTGCCTTGGAGCAAAGAGTTGAAGGAGATGGAACTGAAAGACACTCAAAAAGCACCTAACATGACCTTCATAATACAGCTGAGGTGGGGGTGATCACTGTATTGTTTTCTTTTAAATCCGAGTTCTTAGCAAATAAAGTCACTTTACTAAGAGCACCTCATAGCACATGTCTCACCATGACCCAGTGCACCAAATCCAGATCAATATCAGCTAACCCCTCTAAGGGTGATACAGAAAAAATTCAAAGACATATTTTACTTCCTATTCAAAGATAAAGTGACAAAAGCAAAGAGGGGTGAGTTAGCTTTCCAAGGCCACACTCTACTTACTTCCCATTACTAACTTAAAACTGGCACTCCATAGCATCTACCCGCTTCCTGAAGGATCTGGGTGGTGATACAACCATGACTCAAAGATCTGACCTACATATCGGGATCTCAGGAAGAGATTTGTGGGAAGAAGAAGCACTGAGAAATGAGAGGGAAACTAAATGACTATTATTCTTTTTAAATAATCTCACTGATATTTCTGACCTTAGCCACACTTGTAGAATCCTCCAAAACAAATAAAGGTGTAAACATTGAAAAAAAAAAAAGATCTGACCTAACCTCAAGGATAAATCACCCGTGGTCGTGGGAGCTTTATAAAACAAGATAGATAACACATAAGACAAATCACAAAGAAAACTCAGGGAAGGTGGTAAATCAATGAAAATATATGCATTTAAGAAATAAGAGCCACAAATTTAAAATCCCTGAAATATTAAGACCTTGTTGTGTTGTGGGAATCCTACCTCCTCAATCAGACTCCAAGAGTTGTGAATAACCAGAACCTTGAACTATTTAAAAATAAATTATGCTACACACTGTCATCAAGAGACCAACTTCCCCATAGAATTCCTGTTCTCTAGAGTAAAACTTTGCCAAATGGAGTATGATGCAAGGTCAGGATAAAACTGTTTCAGTGAATTTCATGCATAGACCTTATTTTTAGTAATGCAGTGGATGAACTGAGAATAGGACCCCCGTCGAAGGAATCAGAGAAAGAACTGGAAGAGCTTGAAGGGGCTCGAGACCCCATATGTACAACAATGCCAAG